>NC_137972.1:18679827-18772327 GCF_963924665.1 Micromys minutus | reverse complement strand
CCTCCAAACTCTTCTACATTACTTCTGCAGTGGGTTCCAAAGGCCTAAAAACACCTAGTCTGGCTTACACTGAAACAAGCCCACTTCACTGGAGGCAAGTTTTTGTACTGATACTCTGTCTGCATCACCGTGGCTAGAGGCAGGAATATCTTATGCTGCTCATCCTTTCAGAGGGCTCAGTGTGGGAAGACATTGAGCACAGGAGAGAAGCGTGCATCCAGGAAGCAGAGAGAGTAGCTACAGCCAGGGTGGACATAACCTTCAAAGGCCAACTGCCCAGGCTCTGTCTCTGCCCACCAGACCCCACTGTTCAGTCTCTGCAGTCCCCAAAGTAGTTGGAGACAAGCATTCGAAACAGAGCCTACAGGGAAAGTCAAGATTCAAGCCATAACAGATGCTAACACCTCTCACGTGATCTTCAGTGCTGTCTCTAAGTGGTGGCTTCATGATCCAAGACATCAGAACCTTTGCAGAGTCAGTTTAGATAATGAAAAAACATGAGGACAAAGAGCCAGAACAGACGACTGGCAGACGGCATGCTGGGAAGTTCTCCGTGTCTCTTCCTCTGAACAGCCTGTCACCGGTCCCTGCCGATGCTCTTCCAGGAAAGGCTCTTAGGTCTATTGGGTCAAGTCACCATCTCTCTTTTCAAATCTCTGACTCAGCTGCTAGGCTCAGTGTCCTCACGCCATCTTTCTTCTCTTCCTCTGCTTCATCCCAGCTGCTCTGAGCATTTTCTTTAAAACACAGGTCTGACTGCATCACTCTAGTCCAAACCAGTCCACAGAGCCATCCAGCTTCCACCTGGCTGGTGGCCCTTCCAGTCCTGCCACTTGCCAGTCCTCTCCAGAGCTTATTGTCACGCTCCAGACAAGTTCTTCCCTTCTTCCCCAGCATCTACTGAGTGGAGCAGAAATGTACCTTTCACACTTCAGCAGCTTCAGTTTCTCAGAGAGCCTCTGTGACGTGGGTGGGCCTTGCCCAAGGCCATGCAGCTGACCAGTGACTAGTGTCAGGCCCAAGTCTAAGGCTCTAAGTCTAATGCTGCCTCGGTCCAGCAAGTGGAAGAAAGCGCTGGATGGGACCGTCTCCGGCCCTGAGGCTCGGCAGTGGGAGTGGTATTTGTGAAGCCATAGGCCTGCTAACATTTAGGACTCTTCACCCTGTAACTCAGCTCTACATAAATAAATCACCTTCTGCAAACGTAGAAGAAGCATATATGTATAATACAGAGGGCTGAGCTTTCTCTCCTCTGGTTTGGGGCACCTGGACTGTTGACTGGCTACTGTAGACCAGGCTGGTCTCAAACTTGTAGCAATCCTCCCGCTTTTGCCTCCCTGGTGCTAGAATCCCAAGGATGCTCTGCCATACCCGGCAACGCTGACATTTGAAGTGCTTTATTATGACAGGTTAATACTGGTTCATATATATCCCCACTACTGTCTCTTGTTGCCCCCCCCCAACAGCTCCTACCTCTACTTCTGCCTTTTGCATGTGTAGATATATGTATACATGCATCCATATATATAAGACATAGATAGGTTCCACATATAAGTCTGCCTAATGTGGCTCATCACAATATGGTGATTCTACCCGTCTTCCTGCAAATGACATGCAGCAGACAGGGAAGGCTCAGTGGGTTTTGGATCAATGCCACAAAGTGCAGGGTGCACACACATAGAGGCAGACGCAGGCCCTAGAACTCTCCTGTAAGAACCAGGAGATGGAGGTCACCGCCACAGGAGACCTACCACAGCATGCCCGGTAGTCTCCGGAACCCAACACTGCCTCTCCCTGCAGGTACAGTCCAAGACAGCCACCCCCTTCACCGGCCACCCTTCTGAATGCTGCCCTCCTCTGCACTCTATGCAGATCGGCACCTCACAGACTGGGCCAGGGACAGGTGTGGAGATCAGGTGACTGAGAACTGGGTTGAGACAGCCACAGCCAGCTGTGGGAATGGGCACAGGGGCAGGAGCCTCAGATTCATTGGCATGTAGTGAATGGTGTGTGCCTGGGAGAAATGTCAGGCTCAGAAGAGAGCAGCAGGCTACATGGGGGCTGACCTCAGGTACAGACCTGACTTTGTCCAGTACACAGATGGGTTTTAGTCCCTTCTCCAACTAAGGACAGAAGGACAGATCTCTGATGGGCTCAGAGTTGGGCCTTAAGGACTCTGTTCCCCCCGCTTTGCTGTACCTTGATGCCGTTTGCACTGGGGATAAGCCATGGCAGGCTGCAGGATGACAACCATCACAGCCCTGTCAGAATGAGTGGGATCTCAGGGAAGGGAGGTGGCACCTTGGATTAGGGGAAGGCAAAGTGGCTCTGCTCTAGCAGGCTTTTGTTTGTTTGTTTGTTTCCAATCAGGTTCTTATTGTGTAACCCTGGGTGTCCTAGAACTCCCTCTGTGTAGAACAGGCTAGCCTAGAACTCCCTCTGTGTAGAACAGGCTAGCCTAGAACTCCTCAGCATGTTCTCATCAGCTCTCCAGCACCTGGCAGGCAGACTGAGCAAACAGGGCAGGGGAGGAAGGCTGGCTGTGAGAGACAGGCAACAGTTTCTTGCCTGGACAGGTTTCCTTCCTATGTGTACCCAAGCCCACAGCAGACAGTGACAGGAGGAGGGGGCAGGCCAGGGGGCAGGGCAATATTGGCAAATGTTTCCCACTGCATTGCTTTGCCTTTGAGCCCCTCCCTCATGAGGACAGGAAGTGCCCTGGCCTCTGACATTCCATCTCTGACTTTACTTCACTCTCCCTAATGTGTCAGCAGCACTCAGAAGCCTGGCTCTTAGCACTCAGAAGACAGAACTCAGAACAAGCCGCTAAAACTCACTGCTACATGGAGCTTGCGGCTAGGGTATAAGAAGGCACAAAGTTAATGCTTTTCACTATAGAAAAGACTCTTGCTACCAATAACAACCATGTTAGAAAGATTAGTAGGCTAGGTACAGTTCAAGATTGTTGTGTTAGTATACGCAAGGCCCAGGACACATACAGCACACACACACACACACACACACACACACACATCAAAAAAAAAAGGTTTCTAATATCTCATCCCAGCATTAAGCTCCAGATTTATAGGGCAATAACCTCTGAGGATCCAGATCCCCAGCTCATTTTCCTATTATCCCTGTTATTCCTCACCACTTCCCTGCTGCCTTCTGTCTTTCCTATTCTGCCTGGGAGAAAATAGCTTTTCCCCTGTCTGCCTAACAGATTCTGCCCACTCCTAAAGTCAGGCCTAACTGCCATTTTGTTTATAAGAAGAGGGTGAAGTAAAACATCTACAAAATTGATCCCTAAGTCTTTATCCCAGCACTAGCCTCCTTGGAAGAGAGCCAGCCACTAGGATAGGTAAGGCCTGGAATAAGCATTCCATCTTGGCCACGAAGAATGTTCTATAAGTCTTTGTGTGAACATGCTCTTGCTGGGACAATAAGGTTTTATATAATTGTGATTTGAATATGCTTGGTACAGGGAGTGGCACTATTTGGAGGTATGACCTGGTTAGAGTAGGTGTGACCTTATTGGAGGAAGTATGTCACTATGGGCATGGCCAGTGTTCTCCTAGAAGCCTTCAGATGATGATGTAGAACTCTTGACTTCTATAGCACCATGCCTGCCTGAACTCTGCCATGCTCCTTGATGATAATCGACTGAACTTCTGAACCTGTAAGCCAGCCCCAATTAAATGTTGTCCTTTATAAGAGCTGCCTCGGTCATGGTGTCTGTTCACATCAGTAAAACCCTAAGACAGAAGTGGGTACCAGGAGTAGGGTACTGCTGTGATGGGCCTGACCATGCTTTTGTTTGGAAGAATGTGGATTTGGGGACTTTAGATTTGGAGAGCAGTGGAATGCTTTATGTGGCACGGAATAGGCTATCTTCGTAGAAATATGGAAGACTTTGTTGCTGAGAGTGATTTGAACTGGGCAGACCTGGCCCAAGTGGTGAAAATTTTCAGTTATGTGGCCTAGAGACTGTTTTTGTGGTGTTTGGATGAAGAATGTGGCTGCTTTTTGGCCTTGTCTGAAGAATCTGCATGAAGCTAAGTCTGAGGTGAAGAAAATCAGGTTAATTGTATTGACAAAGAAAGTCTCAGAAAAGGTCAGCATGAACTTTATCCTTTAGTTTATTCGCATGAAGAGCATTCTGATCAAGCATAGCAAAGTTAAAAAGAAAAGATATAAAACCTATGGTTCAAGTAATAATGAAGGAGCACCAGGAAGTGAAGTAGAACTAAATCCTATGTTCAAGGAGATAAAGAGATTATGGGAGTGGTAATCTCAGGACAAGATCCCATCCAGATAAGCTTACTGTTTGTGTTTGCAGTTGAACAAAGAATAGTTTAGACTTTTAATCTGGAATGAACAAAAATCCAGAAATGGAGGGTACACTTTTGATTTAGATATTGAGGCCAAAAGACACAGTCTTTTGGGTTGAATCTTGAGGAACAGTGGCCAGGAAAAGCTTAGGCCCATGTAAGGTGGTACACACCTTTAATACCAGGAGACAAAGGCAAGTAGATTTCTGAGTTCAAGGCCAGCCTGGGACAGAGCAAGTTCTAAGTGAAGAAAAGCATAAGGCCAAGCCTGGTGGTACAGGCCTTTAATCCCAGAATTAAGGAGATAGAGCCATGCTGAACTCAGACTCTGAGTTCAAGGTGAGTTTACAGAGCAAATTCCAGGACAGCCAGGCTTAGGCAGAGAGAAAATTGAAAAAAAAAAAGAGAGAGAGAGAGAGCTGGTAATAGAATAAGGGGGTGGGCATGCTTCAGCCCCAGCAAGCAGCAGAACATGGCAGCTTCAGTCATGTGACTCTGGCTTTAGAGTCAAGAATAGAAAGGACTATTGGGACAGTTGGTACTGGTCAGCTGGAGCTAAGAAATTAGTAATGATTAAGAAGAGACCAGCATCACTGAAGTGAAATCTTCTGGGAAGTGTTTTCTGAGAGCACAAAAATGCTGTGTTCAGTGCCAGCCAAGGTTGTGCCTTGTGCTGCAGTTGAACTTGGTAATGTGTAAGAGCCACACAGGTGGTACTAGTTTTGAAGGTATAAAGGGGTCATGGAGAACAGCTGAGGCTTGGCACTGTGAAATGGCATGGAAGGCCATTGGTTAAGGTGCAGCCTCAGTTGCAGGTGACAGCTCAGGCCTGAAGGGGTCATGTAAAGAAGTTGGGGTTTAGCACCATGAAGGAAGCCTATGAGAGGCTATTGGTGAAACCTAGTTGCAGCAGAAGGTCTCAGTGTATTGCCGATGCCAGTACCATGGAATTATCACCAAGAACAGCAGCAGCAGTGAAGTAGAGTTAGTCAGCTCAGAGTGCTACAGAGAGCAGAGCAAGAGAAGTGACACCAGCCCTTTGGAAGAGCCCAGAGATCTTGTGTGAATCCCAGACGTTGGAACTGTTGAATTGGAAGCTATGAAGCTCAGGTTGACTTGGAGACACCAAGATGTTCGAGATGCCAGAGCCATAGGTTACTAGCCGAGGAAAGCTGCTAACAGGAAGTGAAACAGCCTGAGAGAAAAAGTTTGTTGTAGTAAACAAAGATGAAAAAAGAGTTGGAGATACAGAGTTTGGAGTTCACCCAGCTGGTTTCCTGTCTTGCTTTAGAGATTACAGTTAAGTGATTCAATAAATCTCAAAAGAGACTTTTTGAACTTTTAACATTGTTGAGACTGCTATAGATGATGGGGGCTTTGGAAATTGGACTAAATGTATTTTTTATTATGCTGTAGCAAAGTATAGCTCCCATAGACTCGTGTTTGAACAAGCTAATGGGGGCCAGGGAGTGGAATGTGGTGGTTTGAATATGCTTGGCCCAGGTACCAGCACTACCTGGAGGTGTAACCTTGTTGGAGTAGGTGTGTCATTATTGGTGTGGGCTTTAAGACCCTTGTCCTAGCTGCCTGGAAGCCAGTCTTCTCCTAGCTACCTTCAGGCAGGCGATGTAGCACTCTCAGCTCCTGCACCATGCCTGCCAGAACTCTGCCATGTTCCCACCTTGATGATAATGGACTGGACCTCTGAACCTGTAAGCCAGCCCCAATTAAATGTTGTCCTTTATATGAGTTGCCTTGGTCATGGTGTCTATTCACAGCAGTAAAACCCTGACTAAGACAATCACTACGTGGCCTGAGAACAAGTGAGGGTGAGAACTTATAAGTAGAAGGGCAGAAAAGGAACCTGTATTAAGTTGGGATGCATCTGAGTGGCGGAAGAGTGTTTGTCGGGAGGACATGGGAAGGTATGGGTTCCGTTCCCTACACCGTAAAATAGACAAGCAAATAAGCACAGACCAGAAATTAACAGAGGGAGGTGTAGTACTGCTCAGTAAGTAAGTGCATAAGATAAAAATCCAGCCCAGGGTCATCAGAAGTGAAGGAGTGGGGAGAGGGGTCCGAATGGGCCTCCCAGGCCTAGTATATCAGACACAGCCAAAGGTCTGCAGCTGATGTTCCTTCAAGTGCCTGAAAGACTTCCTGCCCTTACTGGCTATTGGCCTGGCCACCTCCCCTCTTTACCCCTTCTGTGTGTTCTAGGCCCTGGAAGGAAGCTGTGAAGGCAGTTCTGTGCCCCATTGGTCTCAAAGGTATCTTGTGGGCCAGTTCTAGCCACACAACCCTACCCAGGAGTGAGGCGAGGAGAGCAGAGCAGGCCAAGTTCATGGATGGGACTGCTCGAGATGGACACCGTGTTTCCTTTTAGGTGGCCTGGCCTGCAGCAATGACAGATAGGATGCTACTCTTCTTCTTTGAGGTCTGTCCAACTCAACACTTCAAGGTGAACACTGGGGGGACAGCTAAGGACCGGCACAAGGCAGGGAACCCAAGGCTCAGCTGACATGCTCTGTGCCAGCTCCCTTTCTCATCCCAGCACGCCTACCCCCTTTGTCCCAGTTCCTGCTCCTGTCTGGATGCCCCAAGCACTGCCAGAGCCTCTGGGCTGAGAGTGTGCCTCAGTGGAGTAGTGCTAGCCAGCTCGCCTAGCATGGAGGTGCTGGGATTCAACCCCACTGCAGAGGGAAAGAATAGGTAGGGAAAAAGAGAGAGAGAAGAAAATCACCATAACACAAGACCTCCTTCCATTTTCCAGCTCTCCAGCCTTGGCCCCAGCCCACCAGCAGTGGTCTCTTGTGTGTGCCCCCTCCTCTGGTTGCCTCAGCCAGGGAACAGTGCTCTCTCCCTTTCCACAGGCCCAGGGCTTACCCAGTGTTTCATGAAGACCGAAGTTCAAATAGCTCCTTGAGGCCACCCTTCTCTGGGAGTTTGTCATACACCTGGTAGATGTCCACAGCTTCCACATAAAGGCTTGATTGGCTGATATGCTTTACTGGTGCTTGTTTTACTGTGGACAGAAGAGCAGTTGGTCTGAGAGTGATACCCAGAGGATAGCAGGGTAGAGAGACAGCTCTAGCGCCCACCCCACCTGGGACAAATTACTTTACCTTTCTTCACCTTCCCCTACTGGAAAAAGAGAGAGAAAGAAAGGGTTTGCTTTCACACAGGGTTTGCTGAGGAAATGTGTATTTGATTAATAAAGTCTTCAGTTTAAAAACTGAATGTAAGAGCATCCCTTTGTGCATGCTGCCTGCCTCCTCCACTTCTGTTGTACCCTGCTAGTGTCCCAGAAGATGTGGACACTAGACGTCAGAAGCTCCTTAGCTTTCTGAGGGCAAAAGCTGGAGTGGAGGGAAGGACAGGAGGAACAGGGATGAGAGGAGGGGACATCAGAATGAGAGGGAAAATAAGGAACATGGGAAAAACCTGAGAGCTGAGAGAGAGAAGGGAAGCTTATAGAACGAAGATAGGATAGGCAAGGGGAGGCTGGGAAGAACCAAGGGAGCTACATTTTTAAAAAGAGATTTATTTGTTTATTTATTTATTTATTTAATAATATGAATGTCTTCAGACACACCAGAAGTGGGCATCAGATCCCATTACAGATGGTTGTGAGCCACCATGTGGTTGCTGGAATTTGAACTCAGGACCTCTGGAAGAGTAGTCAGTGCTCTAACCTGCTGAGCCATCTCTCTAGCCCCAGGAAGCTAAATTAAACTCTAAAGAGGAACAGGCAAGAAGCTAAAGGAGACAGTAGAAGGCCCAGCCTCCAAGATTGGGGACCTACCCTGTCCAGGTCACGCTGGTGCTCCAGGAAGGGAAAAAAAAAAATCCAGGGTATAACAGAGGACCTCTTGGTGCCCCTGGGGCTATTAGGAAGGTGAGGCTTGAAAGCAGTGTGAAGTTCAAGTTCAAATCCTGGGTAGAGACAGGGAAAGGCTAGCCTAAGGCTGAAACTAGCAAGGGTCAGTGGCTGGGACCCAGCTATGCATCTGGAAAGGTCAGAGAAGAGCAAATGTGGGCTGCTGGCAGGAACCAAGAGTCCACAGAGCCAGCCAACGTTGCAGGTCTAACACAGATTCTATTCTCATGTCAAGGGATTGAAGCAGGGCTGGAAAGTGGCCAGCACTGTTTTGTTGTTGTTATTAACTTGTGGTATGAGGGATGGAACCCAAGATCTTGACATGCACTCAGGACAAGCTTCCTATCACTGGGTTATCCCCTAGTTTTTGCATTTTTGTGCAATCCTTCTCTAGTTTGGGATACAGCACATTACAAGCCAGGCCATGACGTAAAAAGGAAGTGAAAAGGCATATCCTCAACACTTAGTGGCAGCAGCCTGTGAAGCAGAACTGTACATCACCCAGGTTTTTCTTCTGGGAGCCTGGTTGCCTCTAGCACTGGGGCAGAAGCAGTGGACACAGCACAGGGTGAACAAAAGGAAGAGAAGACCAAGAAAGGAAAGTCCAGCAGAGAAGCCAGTCATACGGAATACACCAGCCCATGCTTAGGGCATCTTTTTCTTCCTTCAGCCCCAGGGCATGTGCGCATAGTGTAAGAACCCACAAGGATGTGCAGATACAGCTGTCTGAGTACAAACAGAAATGGTGATGGAGGAATACCCCTGCTAGACAGAGGTCAGCAGAGCCCTGGCTAGGCAAACAGTGGGCACCTAACCTAGGTGGGAGTAGATGAGTGGATCCATGGCCCAGGAGGAGCCGTCTAGCTACAGCCCGGAGGCAAAGCAGGGAGCACAGAGGATGGGACCAGGAGTCTCGGGAGTCAGGCAGATCTACCGCAGAGCTCAGAGCTCACATTAAGGAACCACAGGGCAAGGAGGCATCTTAAAGCTGGAAATAGCACCTCAAGATAGATGCTTTGAGAGTCACAGGGAGCCAGCGAGAGGCCACTGCAGTAATCTGGACAAGAATTAGGTGGATCTGAGCGCAGACTGCAGCAGCATGGACAGAGGGAAGAGAACAGAAAAGAGGACAGGGACATGAGGACAGGACCCAGCTCGGAGATGCTCCGTATGGGGGTGGAGGAAGCAGTGAGCGGGCACCAGGGGTGCCAGGAGAGCCTGAGGGGCCACAGCCAGAACAGCACAGCTAGTCACCCTCCAGGGAAGGGTGAAAACCCTGGTTGGGACTGCAGTGTGGAAAGGGCTGAGGAAGCCAGTCCCACTGAGTGTGTCCGTGGGTGCGTGCAGTGTACTGTAAGGTCTCCTTCGTGCCCTGTTGTGATCACCTGCAGGTGGGACAGAGTAATGAATGACAGTGTCCTGGACAGCTGGTCCTTCCGTCTACATAGCCTCAACCTGGCTCAGACTTACTGCCAGATATTCTTCATGGAAGCAATGAGAGGTACAGGTGCCGAGAAAGGTGGCAGGATCCTGAGAGTTAAGAAGTGGGTGTTTCATGCCTTGCCTTCCACCACCATAGTCCCTAGGCCAATGTGCATCCTTCCCTACACATGTACCGGTTGCCAGGAAGCTTCAATAAGCACTGGCCATGTGAACCATACAGGGATTCCCAGCCTTCCCTGCGTTAACCCTACATTCTCTCCTCAGCCCAGGTAACTCTCAATGACTCTGCTTTGTGGTATCTACATTCCGAACCTGTATACACGTGACCCCTGAGCCTCCCTGACATTTCCCGCTGCCACTAGATCCCCAACCAAGTGCTCTCAGCCCCAAGAGGACATGGATTAAGGAATCACCTTTTCCCATCCCCATAGGTCCCCCAAGATGGCCACGGTATGGTCAGCTCCAAGGTCATCAGGGACAGGTACACTGGCCTGATGTGGACACTAGCAACTGATGAGGAAAACTAAAACATTTCCTGAAAACAGCAAGAATACCCTCTAATCTAGAAAAACCCTGCAAAAACAGATGAGTAGGAGAAACCAGAGAGAGTTCTCTGAGAGTTGTCATGGGGCCATTTCTGTCATTCCTTGTCTGCCCTGATAGGACAGCTATGTAGAAGACAATAGTGTCCTGTAGAGGCAGAGATGGCATGTTTCCCACTCAGTGATCTGTTTGCTGTGGCCAAAATAAAATACAACACCTTTGGAAAATGTACAGTCGGCTGATAGGTAGGCAGCAAGCTATATGGTTAAAGTAAGAGACACACACCAACACTGTGACATCCCTGGCTGGGGACAGTGTAGAATAGGTGAATGACAGACCACTTTCAAATCTCCACAACAGAAGGACAAATGGCTTTCTCAGCCTTCCCAGTTCTTACCCTACAGTTCTGTTGCCCCAGGAAATCCTCAATAATCTTGGTTTATGCTATTTACAGTCTTAACCTGTCCAGACAGGACAACCCCCCAAAGGGCATTCACCTCAAAATTCTCACCAACCATCTCAGAAGTGGGTTAACTGCAAAACTATAATGGTAATGAACTCAGACACAGGGAGTCTGGAGCCTCAGACTATTCCACCACCATGACAGCACTACCAGGGGTGACTGCACCACCCTGACAGGACTATCAGGGGTGACTCCACCACTCTGACAGGACTATCAGGGGTGACTCCACCACCATGACAGCACTACCAGGGGTGACTCCACCACCCTGACAGGACTATCAGGGGTGACTCCACCACTCTGACAGGACTATCAGGGTGACTCCACCACCCTGACAGTTAGCACTACCAGGGGTGACTCCACCACCCTGACAGTTAGCACTATTGGGGGCACTAGTTTTGAAGAAGATAACCAGTTATGGATCAATCCTGGAAACCGAAGCACCATACCCATTCACTGCAAACAACTATCCTATGGAATCCAAACAAGCCATTTCAAGACACTACGCTCCTGCCACGAGAATCCAAGGATGCTGTAACCCCTCTGCACTCCCAGGAGTCCTTCCTCATGCAGTGCCCGTTCATCCTGAGACTCACCTACCTGATGACGCCCATCACCAGAGAAATGCAGGTCAGAAGACTGTTAAGGACACCAGCTGTGAACTGGGCCTCTAGCTGGGCTCCTCGCCCTCCCCTGCACAACTTGCCCACACCGCCAGCCTTCCCCTATGTTGAGCCAGAGATCTGTGAGAATGACATCTTTCTAAACCTATTTTGGATATGTCTTGATGTCTGAGCTAAAAAACAAAAACAAAACAAAACAGAAAGCCAAACAGTCCCCTCACTAAAGGCATCTTCAGGCTATTGGCTAATGTGAATTCCTGCAGAGAGCTAAAGTCTGGAGTCCAAATACAGCTAGACTGTGAACCTGAAAACTATTCTAGAAAATATATTCCCCAAGACTGTGTGATGTGGTGGTCTTCATGATAAAAAGTACTGAAATCCAAAGAAGATTAGACCAGCTTCCCAGAACCAGTGTTAAAATTCCCGAGATACCCGTCTAGAGGATTTCACAAGATTGAACATTCTTCATTCAGCCAGAGGACGGCGTCTAAACTTAGTAGTATGTCCCTCCAAGCATTCTTTGACCTCTTACTTCCTCCAACTCGGAACTAGAAAATGAACTCACAAAATGTGTTTTTGCTGCTTGTGTAATTTCTGACCAAAAGTCACTGTAGGACATTTGTAGAATAAATAACTTCATTTGTGAGAAAGAGTTCAGTTAAATGTGACCCTAGGAAAAAAAATGCCTCACATGTCTCACTTCCAAATGAACGATTCCCGTATGGGAGGTTGGAATGTGAGGCTAATGCTGGTTTTGATGACCCATGCATTGGCTAGGTAAAGAAACCTGGCCAGGGTGGGAGAGTCACGTACTCTGCCTTAACCTTCATGGACCATAATGTCAATCGGTCTATGTGGAAGGCCTTTTAACGCTGAGCAATAACTGACTCCAATCATCCTAAAGATGCAGACATTCAAATGAGACAGCCTCCTGAGTCCAAGCCAGTGAATGTCTCTCTAACATAAAGAGACGTGTCAGTGGAGGACCCTCCCAGAGCCTCGTCTGGCTGGGGCATATTCCACTGCTGGTCCCAAGCCGCAGCAGCAGCAGCTCCAAAAGATGCTACAGCAACTGTGGTGCTGCTTGGAGCCTGGAATCAGCTGTGTAGATACAAAGCTTCCCTACCTCTGGGCTTTTTGCCACAAAAGGCTATAGAAGCAATGCGGTGCCCTCCCAAAAACATGGAGACTATCTGAAACAGCCAGCGCTTATGCCAGCAAGAAAAACATCACTAATGAAGCAGTAGGGAGAACAGTCTCTGTACGGATACAGGACATCAAATGTCACCTTTCACTATGTCCAAGCCAGTGGCCATTTCAATGGTGTCTTACCAGTCATTGGTCCTCCCAGATTCAATCCATGCACCAAACCCTAATGTAGCTACTCCCACAATGCACAGGGAGAAGATTCCCTTCAGTGTTCAAGTACCTGTGGGTGCTGTTCAGGTCCAGATGATCAGAATAGCACCCAAATGGTCCTATTTTAAGATTTGTTCAAAGAAACGAAATCTAGCTATGAATCTGTTGTTTTGGTCTGGTTTTTTTCTTTTGGGTTTTTGGTTTTTCTTTTGTCTTTTGTTTTTGTTGGTTTTTGCAAGTAGTAGAAGATTATCTCAAATAGAAAAGAAAAAGTTGAGCACAATTAATCATACAAATTGAGGTGGGCAAGAGCACTGTCCTAAACCCAAACACTGGCAGGCTGCTACCCTCAGCACTGCCCCTTGGCCAGAGGACTAGCCTAGCTCTTCCAGATTATCTTTCCCAGACACATGCCCGTCTGAGTTACCAGCCAGCACCTATGAAAGCACTTTTTCTCAGATTTCTGAGCATTGGGCAATTGAAACTTCCTCTCCAATAGATTGCACGTCTGGACTAAAAACAAAAGAGTATCCCATTGACTTCAACAGACCCAGTCTCCTTTCCGAGCTACCTGGTTTTCTCACCAAAGCAAGCCAACCGTCAGCTGTGATCTATGTTTTTAAGAAAGGAAATTGCACAGTGGCATTGCCCAAATGCATTCTGTGGCTCTTCACACGAGCATGTAGCTTGGCTGGTTTGAATCAAAAAGAAAGCAAAATGGAGGTTGGAATATAGCTCAGTTGGCAGGGTATTTGTTGAGCATGCACAAACCCATAGACCAGGCATGCTGGTGTACACATGTAATTCTGTCACCCAGGAGGCAGCAGCCACGGGATGACAAGTCCTATGACAGTCTGGACTGCCATATAAAAGAGATAGGAGAGAGAGAAAGAACAAAAGTAGTCAGATCAGAAAATAAAGAATATGTTCTCTAAGAGGACCTTCACCTTCCAGTGCCTCCAGGCTCCCAAAAGCCAATTTGTGGCAAGAAAGACACAGATGTATCTCTAAGGACAGCCGAAGGATCTGGAGCAGTGTAGACTGCCCAGAGACATAGTTCTGATCCTATCAGGACTCAGAGAAACTGTCCAGTTCTTTATTCAGCGAAATAGAAAGAAGAGCCAAAGCTTTCATGAAGTTCCACAAGGGAGAAGGAAGTAGAGGGTTGTATCTTCATAATGCCCAGCCTTGAAGAAGAGCCTCACCCGGCTCTGTGACTGTGGATGTTGTGGCCCGCCCGGACACAGGGCCTACAATGGCGAGTGTCATGTGGACAGGCATTTACCCAAGACATTTAAGCACAGTATGAATCCATGGTCCACAAGAAAACAGAACTGGGCTAATAACAAAGGAAATATTTACTATGCTCCCTTTCATGAGATAGCTGGGATAGGCAATAGAAGGAATGTCATTGTTCATACTTGGGACAAACAATTCTCTCTACTGAGATTATTTGACAAGATTTTCATGCGAAAACATCCAGCCTCTAACATTTGGAAGGCTTTTCCTAATAAAGCCTTGGCAACACTCAGGCTAGAGAAAGGATCTTCTACAGACGAACCTCTGTGACATTAGTATCTGGAGAAGTCGGGGACATCAAATGAGGAACTGGACCAAGTGAGAATAGACAGTTCAGAGAAAGCACGTGTGTGCCACTGAGCACTTCTAATAAGTAGGTAAGGCCAAAGCATTAAGAAGAAAAGCATGTACAGTCATGAAGGAAAGCATGCAAAATCTCTCCAGACAGTAGCCACTTCAGTGGCATCTGCTAGTCACATCGCCACAAGGTGGTTCTAAGGAATTAGTTTGTTGATATAGTCGGGGTAGAGGAAGCTAGAGTGATCCAAGAGTGACCTACACCAGGACATATGCTATTCTTTTATTGTTTTTGTTGTTTTGTTTTTTTTTTTTTGTTTTCATTTTGTTTTTTAAGACAGTCTCACTTGTAGCCCAAGCTGGTCTCAGACTCTCAGCAGTCCTCCTGCCTCAGCTTCCCAAGTGCAGGTATGAGACGCTGTACCCAGCTTGATGCCACAGTTTTTAAAGCAGCTTCTTGGTTTGACTTGCTTTCCCTTAGTGATCAATTGGTTTGCACGGGTTTCAGGAAACAGAGCTGTAGAAGAAAGAAGGAAGTGTTTGTGAGGGTCTTCCCAGAGGTATCTGTGCTAAGAACAAGCTCCAGACAAGTTTCTGTTTTGAACATGGCTTCTACACAGCATTAGCTTTCTCAGTGGGAAGAAAAGGACCACCATATGGACATTGGGGAAGCAATGATTTATGGGAGATGTTCTCCCTGTGGCCTGAGAGAGATGGTAATGGATGTGTCAGTAGCAATGGGTGTGTGTAAATAATGTTTATACAATAAGAAGGGACTTTCTTGGCACTAAAATCAGAGAAGAATGTTATTGTTCATAGGGACTCCAAAATGAAGGCTTATCTAGTGTTACAGAAGCCAGGTGAAGGTTTTCACTAGGTTCAAGCCAGTGGTCGTTTCCATGGTATCTCTCATTCCTCCAAGTGGGATCTCCAGATCCTCCAAGAATGGATCCAGAAATGGACCTCTGATGGTGCTACATCTGGATACCTCTAACTATACCCAATGACTTGGGCCTTATGAAAGATTTTATATAACTTCTTTTGTTGACAGAAAATCTTTTTTCTACTGTCCCGACTAGTGATACTTTTTTTTTAAGGATTTAATTTTATATAGTGAGTGTTCGGGTACATGTGCCTGCATGTGAACTACACTTTTGCCTGCCTGGTGCCCTCAGAGGCTAGAAGACAGCATCTAATCCTTCAATACCGGAACTACAGAACAGTCGTGAGTCACCACATGGCTGGGAATCCAATCTGGGTCCTCTGCACAGCAAATGCTCTTAACTCCTGAGCCATCTCTCCGGCTCCCATTTTCCCTGCCTATTTCAGGCAAAAAATAGAATTCCTCTCCTTTTGTACAAAGACACTACCAGAATGTGATTGAATTGTGGCTTCTGTCTGCTGAGATGTTACGCTGCAGCCCTGCTTCTGAGTCCTCTTTCTTTTCAGGGTGTGCAGTTGAGGTCTCAGTTCAGACACACAGGACACAATACTCAACAAAATGCCTGCCAGGACGTCTCTGATAGTCACTGGCTTAGGAACTGTGACTTTCAAAAGCTTTGCCATCTTTTCCAAGGTGACATGAGGTTTATAAACCTTTTAGATTCGATGAAGTCTGTTGTATTTTACCTTTTGGTCACACAAGTTCATTCCTCATCTAGTACTAAAACATCAGACCTTATTATTCAGAAGGGAGGGATAGAATTAAATTAGATGTAAATCTCCCTTATTAGATCTATTCGCCTGTTAAGACATTGCTTAGAAGACTGTGTGATCTCTAATTTATCATCAAATAGACTTTTCTGTGGGATATCTGATTTACCATCAAATAGACTTTTCTCCCCAAAACTATCTTATTCCAAATTATTTTTTATTAGTCCCCAGAAAACTGCCATATCAAACGTTCTTCTGTCTCCTGAGGTCACTGTCAGTTCCACAGGCATGGATCTATTAGCCTTGGTCATTATGATTAACTTCTAGAGTTCTGTGTCTGGAGATTTCTTTAGTTACACTGGCTGTGTCAATCAGGTAAGATGAAATAGACGTGATTCTCTGACCAACCATGTCCATTAAGATTTTTAGGTGTTCACACGCATCTTTTGTGGTGTGATAAAGTCTATAAGAGCTCCTTTTGTCCTTAGAATGTACTACTCTTGGGGATAGGGCATTAAATTATCTTTGGTTAGATATTAATAAATATCTAAACGCCATCCTAGAAGAAATTACTTATCTACTTCCCAAAACTTTCTAGTCTTTTTTTTTTCTTACTGGCTGGCAGAAAAATTGCCCAGCCAATTCGAGCCATAGAAGAAAGTACTGGCTAATTTTTTTCAAACAATCATTTCTCCTCTTGATTACTATCACTCACTCTGCTTCCTTGGTATCCTTGAGAACATCCTTCTAGAATCCCTACCAAGCCCAGGAGTCTAGCCACCCCGTGAGGGCAGAGCACAGCTGGAGCTCACTGAGAGCTGATTCCCTATACTCTCTTGTATGCAGGGCACTGACAGCAAGTTTCAGCCATGCAAATCAGAAAGGAAAATACCAGGCACTGTACTGTGCACTGTGTTGTCATGCTGCAAACTTTAGGGTTTTAACTGCTTGGTTTTGTTTGTTTGAGGTAGGGCTTCATTATGAAGTTCAAAGCTGGCCTTGAATTCACGGAGATCCTCCTGCCTCTGCCTCCTAAGCGCTGAAGTTACAAGCACAGACACCACAGCCATCTTAACCGCCTTTAAGATTAAGATACATTCCATTTAAAATGAGCCTCGTGAGCTGTTAACCCCATAAATGGAGGAACATCTGTTACTGGTGACATAATTAGTTAAGGTGAGGTGATGCTAGCCACATATGCACATCTATAATCACAGCATTTGAGAGGCTGGAGCACAAGAATCTAGAATTTGAGGCCATTCTCCCTATAAGCCAGGTGTCTTAGTTAGGGTTTTATTGCTGTGAACAGACACCATGACCAATGCAAGTTTTATAAAAGACGGCATTTAATTGGGGCAGGTTTACAGGTTTAGAGGTTCAGTACAGTATCAAGGCAGCATCCAGGCAGGCATGGTGCAGGAGGAGAAGGAATCCAGGGACAGACTGAGCATCCTCAGGCAGCTAGGAGGAGTGTCTCCAAGCCCAGCCCCAGAGTGACACACTTCCTCCAACAAGGCCACACCTTCTAATAGTGCCACTCCCTGGACCAAACATATGCAAACCATCACACCAGGCTACCTTAATTTACTGTGTAGCTCAGGCTAGTATCGAACTCCTTACAAATCTTTCTGCATCAGCCTCCAACTGCTAGAATTACACAGTATCTGTGATCATTTGTTTGTTTATTTCTATGCTGAGCATGGAGCCTAGGACTGAGCATGCTATGCAAACACTCTACTACTGAGCTGTATCTCCAGGCCATGACGGGTGTTTCATAAAAACAGAAAACACTAAGCTTAGCCTATACCTGTACTCAGCTTCTTGAAACACTCGAGGAGGAGGATTATTTGATCTCAAGTGCTTAATCAAGGTTAGCCTAAGAAATATAATATGACTCTATCTTGAAATAAGCATACTAGCATACAGATGGTAGGGGGGGATGAGAGAGGGAGGGAGAAAGGGAGGGAAGGAGAGGGAGAGAGAGGAGACACTTGGGGGATCACAATCACAAACCAAAGACCAAGAGTTTTCAGCTAATCATCAGAGCCAGGAAGAGACACAGGGAGCCCTAATAAAGGTTTTAGATTTTCCTATTAGAAACCCAGTACAGTTTTAGCATACTTCTATAAACATCCTAAGAATTTTCTGAGAGAAGGGTTGCTGGCTGTTGGATTTAGGGCTTTGTGGATGCTAAATATATATGTGCTCCAGAACTGTGCCACGTCCTCAGGCCCAGAAGGTGAGGTGATTAATTTCCGGTCTGTGGTACTTGGATGTGGCCGTCCTAAGAACCCAGTACAACTGATTTTAAGACCCATTCTTTGGTTTACATTCCCTGTTTGACTCCAATGTACCTAGGTTGGTTTTCTTCTCATGTATGCTGTTTAGTATCCTTAGTGATTTCTGACCTATAAATCTAATTTTCAATAGTTTGGAGAAAGAACTCAACCTCTTTTAAAAATAAAACTCACCTCCGTTCTCCACTTCCCTTCTAGGGTTCTGGGGGGATTTAAAATTGGAAACTCCATTTTAAAAATCCTCCACCTCTTTCATAGCCACTACATTTCCTTCTCCCTCCACACTGACTGTAGACCCTTTCCTAAGCTGAGTCTTCTATTTCACTTGTTACGGGTGGCGTCCGAATAAATGGATCTACTTAGGTTCATAATTTAATGAAGTGTAAGAAACTCTGTACAAGTCAATAGTTTCTTTCTCAGCAGCAAATCTTGATTTCAGTAATAGACTTTTTTGTTGTAGTTGTTGTTTAGAGACTGATCTCACCACACAGAGTGGGCTGGGTTCAAATGCATGATCCGTGTGCCACCACACAGAGCTAACGTTCATTTTAACCGGGTGAGGGGCCACCTAGAATAAAGACGGTATTTCCATATCTGTCCTCAGACAAGGAGTGACCACATATTAAAATTTTCAAATTGTATCTGTGTGTGTGTGTGTGTGTGTGTGTGTGTGTGTGTGTGTGTGTGTGTGTGTGTCTGTCTGTCTGTCTGTCTGTACACGTGCATGGCAGTGCATAGATGGAAGTCAGAAGACACCTTGGAGAAATCTCAGTGTCTTAGTTAGTTAGGGTTTTATTGATGTAAACAGACACCATGACCAAGGCAACTCTTATAAATAACAACATTTAATTGAGGCTGGCTTACAGGTTCAGAGGTGCAGTCCATTATCATCAAGACAAGAGCATGGAAGCATCCAGTCAGTCATGGTACAGGAGGATCTGAGAGTTCTACATCTTCATCCAAAGGAATCCAGAAACAGACTGAGCATCCTCAGGAAGCTAGGAGGAGTGTCTCCAAGCCCAGCCCCAGAGTGACTCACTTCTTCCAACAAGGCCACACCTTCTAATAGTGCCACTCCCTGGGCCAAGCATATGCAAACCATAACTCTCAGCTTTGATCTGGGTTCTGGGGATTAACTGAGATCATTAGGCTTGGTGACAAGTAGCTTTATGGGCTAAGCCATCCTGATGGTCCATGTACTAAGTTTTTCCATAACACACACATACCAGAAATGTAAGTAGATCTCTGATAGGTCCTGACCATGCCTTTCTCCTTCCTTTCATGTCTCTGCTCCATGGGAACCCCACAGTACTTACACAGCTTCTTTAGTTAATGGAGGGGAGTATGTAGGACATATAACACACTCAGTCAGAGGCCTCCTGTGAGTTCCTAGGGGTTGGGACAGGAGTTCAGTGGCAGAATGCTTGTCTACAAAGCACAGGGTCCTGAGTTTTGTTCTCGGCAGGGAGTGGAGAGACCACCTGAGTTTCTGTAACTTGGTCTCATGTGTGCTTGCTTTCCACTGTGAGAAATTTTATCCTGGGTCTCTCTCTTCATGGGAGGTAAATAGAACTGATTTAAGTTTGACTTGTATCTAGAATGCAGCTGAGGTGGCCAAGTCCTCATTTCTGCCAGCTTTCAATTTTTAATTAGTGAAAAGCAACAACCAAACAAGCTGTTTATACACCACTGAATTTGTAAGGGCAATTCTCAGGAGCCAATTAATCACTAGGGTTTTTAATTTTTTTACTCTGATTTCCTGTTTACCAATGATAAATAAGGTTATCACAATATTCATGTATTCATTTGTTTATGTATTTTATGTACATGGTGCTTTGTCTGCATGTACATTGTACATCTGCACACCAGAAGACCACATCAGATGGTTGTGAGCCACCATGTGGTTGCTGGGAATTGAGCTCAGGACCTTTGAGAGAGCAGTCAGTGTCCTTAACCACTGAGCCATGTCTCTAGTTCATACCAATTTGTTTTTAATCTTTTTCTTTTTGGTGCTGGGCATGAACCCATGACCTTGTGTGTGCCAGGCAAGTGCCCTATCACTGAAATATCTCCTTAGAAATAACCTGTGTACCAAATTTAGAGTGGACACATGGTTTTATTCCTTGATATACACCTAGGAGTGGAATTTTTGTGTCTCATGGTAACTGAATTTTTCAAAGAACTATGCCATAGTTTTACAAAAGATCTTTCTTTGTAATAGCACTTGTAAAATCATTTTGCATTACCAATAGCAGTGTATGAGGGAACCTATCCCTCCCCCTTCTCAAAACTTACTCTTTCAGACATCCTCATAAGTTTGATGGGGTGTCTTAGTAAAATTTTGGTTGCATTTTCTTAATGACTATGTAATCAACTTTCCATGTTCTTACTGCTGTTCATATATCATTAAAGAAATATCTCTTCAACTCCTCCTCATTCCTTCTCTCCACCCCCTCATGTTCTACTAGAGCTATACTAGAGTCCTCATTTTTCATTTTAAAATTTGAGGCAGAGTCTTACTGAGTTGCTAAGGCAGGCCTTGAACTTGTGACCTTCCTGCCTCCACCTCCCTAGTAGCTAGAATTGCAGACTTTAGTCACTTGCCTGGCATCATTTCTCATTTTAAATAGGATTGTCTTTTTGTTGAGTTTAGAGTTTTTCATATACTCAAGACGGACTGTAAGAGACAGTTTGCAAATTGTTTTCCCAATCTTTATTGTCTTAAAAAAAACTTTTAAAGATTTGATGTGTATGAGAGTTTTGCCAACATGTATCTACGTGCATTTTACAGGTGTGGTTGGTGCCCATGGATGTCAGAAGAGGGGACCAGATCCCCTCCAACTGTAGTTACAAAAGGTTGTAAACTACCATGTTGGTGCTGAGAACCAAACCTAGGTCTTCTGCAAAAGCAACAAGAGCTGCTTCTTCTTGTTGCTGCGGTTTGGGGGTAGTTAAGAGAGTCCCTCCATGTGCTAGCCTTGATCTCAGAGAGATCAACCTGACTGTGTCCTGTGTATTGGGATTTAAGGTTGTGCTACCATGACTGGCATAGCAAGAGCTCTCAACCCTGGAGCCATCTTGCTAGCCCTCTGTGCTGTCATTTGCTTTTCAGATAGTCCCATTATGTAACTCAGGCTATTTCCCAACCTGAGAGCTTTTTGCCTCTTGCCCTGGCCTCCTGGGTTCTGGGATTACGGACATACACCCTGCACCTGGCCCATTTTGCTCTCTTGACAATATCTATACTACTCTGTGAGGGTAACCATAGCAACCATATGGCCTCACTGGGGAGTGTAAAACATTTTGTTTTGCTTATTTATCTATTATTTTTTTTGAAGCAAGGTTTCATGTAGGCCAGCCTGGCCTCAAACTCACTATTTATATATAAAACCAAGAACAGTCATGAATTTATAGTTTGCCTACCTCTATTTCCCAAGTGCTGGGGTTACAGACTTGTGCCGCTATACCATGCTAACCTAGAAGTTTTAAAGGAACCTAAGTCAACCCATAACACTCTGCTCTCCAGACCTCTAAGTTCTCATATATATGACAGTCCCCAAGTTCTTATTCCATGTCACTGAAAAACTCTAAGTCCAAAGTCCTGTCAAAACACAGGTAGGAGATATGACATCACATTCCTGTAGTTCCAGCATATAGGATTCTTGGGGCAAAAAAATTACTGTGCCTTGGAGTTAAGAGGCAGGTGCAGGCAATATATTGAGATACCCGCTCCCAGATCTGGCAGTAGTAGAAAGTAAACCTACCAAAAATCTCCAAAGAAAACAAAACTTAGAAAAAAAAAAAAAAAAAAAAAAAAAAAAAAAAAAAAAAAAAAGACCAAATGTCCCTAATCTTGAAAATCTGAAATTCTCCACAACTTCTTGAATACCATGATGCATCAAATGAAAACTTTAATACACATGAGTCCCTTTTGCACAAACTAAAAATATACTTAACTTTAGACTATTGATTTCCTTACACAATAAACCTTCCTTGCAGGAAAAAAATGCCCTCTAAGATATGCTCATAAGTTACAATTATAGTAGTCCTTAGGCACAGATGAGAAATGTCTTCAGAAATAATCTGGGAGCTGGAGAGATGACTCACGAGCACTGGCTGCTCTTCCAGAGGCCCCGGGTTCAATTCCCAGCACCCACATAGCAGCTCCTGTCAACTCCTGTTCCAAGGGTTCCAAGGTTCCAAGTTCATTCAGACATATCTAAGTCAAAACACCAACATACATAACATTAAAAAAGAAAGAATGGATTTTCGTGGGTGAGTTACCTGAATACCCAAGACATGATCTCTTTTAATAAGCTCTCCGGGCAGCATCTTTTCACCTTGCTTGGCTGCACATCCTCTAAGGATTAAGTAGTCGTGGTACTGAAGGGAGTGTTGTCTACAACAGGGCCAAGTACATGCTGGAAAGGAAGTGAGGCAGAACCTGGCCAGGATAAAAAACGAAACTGGTGAATGAATGAAAAAAATAACACAGAGATAGGAAAATGTTAACAGGATTGATTATGAGGGAGCCTAAAATTATAACCGTAGCAGGCAAATCTAAGTAAAATGATGAGTCTTAACTTTTGTTATCTCAAAGGCATTTTAAGTTATCTTAAACCCTTGGAGGCAGGGACTAAATATAATTCACACCACTCTTCGTTTTAGGGAACTACTTTTATCTACATCCTTGAAGGAATGTCTGCTGTTAGGCTCTTTGCACGGTTCTGACAAAAGCCTACCGCATGGTTTAGCACAAAACTGGTTTGCCTGAAAGAAGGCAGCTGCAGCCCAGTGGCTTTGCCTTGGTGCTTGGTGCATTTGGCATGTTCTGCCCGTGCCCCAGCCCCTAGCACAACCGCTACATAAAAGAGATGCCCTGTGGACAACTCAATGTCCCAGAGCACTACCTTCTGGGACCACAAGCCAGCGTGCCCTAGACAAACGGTGCCTAAGGCCACTTTAGTGACAATCCCAGACCGATCCTTCAGTAGGCGACGGGTAACGGTCCCTGGAGGGGGCCGGTCAACTCTAATGTCTGGGAAAGGGGTTCTGCTCCGTGCGTCTCCGAGCCTTCCTGAGGCTGACTGCGCCTACAACTTCTCCAGGGCCGCCCTGGGTTCCTCTCCCTTGGACTACGGGCTCTGTGTGTGAGGGGCCGAGGAACGAGTGGACGCTCCGAAATGCGACTCAGCTTTTGTGCCGAGTTATCACCGTTGCCCGGAGCCACCAGCTTCCCTACCCTGTGCAAATACACCGCTGGTCGCGAGCAATTGTGTGACTGCCGGAAGGACGGGTGAGCCTGGGAGAGAAGCTCGGGCACGTGGGAGGCGGGGCCTCGGTCTGAAGCCGCGGGCTGGGGGCGGAGCTTAGGAGCACAGAGGGCAGAACCCGGATGTAGAGAAAATTAGACTGAGGGCGGGGCTTGGCGCGAGGGAGGCGGAACCTGGGAGAGAAGCAACAGAAATGAGAGCGGATCTTAGAAACGATGAAGGCGGAACCCAGGTCTGTAATAATTAGGCTGGGGGCGGGGCTTAGTCGCTCAGAAACCGGAATCCAGGTATAGAGCAATTAAGATGAAGGCGGGGCTTGGAGCGCAAGAGGCGGAGTACAAGTGTGAAGTAAAAAGGGCGGGGCTTGTTGCTCAGGAGTGGTGCAATATCCTTAGGTATAAACTTAAAAACGTGCGAGAGGCGGAGCCCGGGTGTTTAGTGATCAGCTTGGGGCGGAGCTTAGAACTGCCAGACTGGTGCTCCCCGCCTGCGGCCAGAGCCCAAGCTTTTGTCAGTTTGCCAAGGCTAGTTGTTCTTGGCCGTGGCTGGGGAGGGCGGAGCTGTAGGTGCTGCTTCCCGACTCCTCCGGGCAGAAGCTGACCAAAGGGATGGATACCTCCCCAAGCGCATCACATTCCCACCCACCCAGCAGAGCCCGGAAACTCGCCGGGGCTCAGGGGGTCAGAGTTAAGGTCCCCCAGTGGGAGTTGGATGGTGCGAACCCTAATGTGGTAGGCGGATGGAGAGTTGGCTCCGTAGTTAAGAGAGCCTGTTCTTGCAAAGGACCTGGGTTCTAGTCTCAGCACCCACTTGGAGTCTCACCTAGGGCGGGAGTGAATGGAAGGTATGATGCGAGGTTGCAGCGAGGTAGTGGGAAAGTGGAGAGATATGAGAGCCCTGACGTTTGTTGTGAAGCTAGGGTGGTTCTGCTGGGAAATGTTGAAAATGACCTTTATTTTTAATGTGGTGTGATAGAAGATAGAAGGATCTTATTTCAAAAGGGCAATGGGCAGTAAATGTTGCCCTCAAGACAGCTAGTGCTATGGCACCAGGTCTTACAGGGGTTTGGTTCTGTTCCTTTTTAGGCAGTATAACTAGCAAATAAGAAAGCAAAAGAGGAGAAAGTGGAGCTGGCAAGATAGCTGAGTTAAGGCGCCTGCAATTAAGCCTCTTAAGCGTTTGATCTCGGAATCCACATAGTGGAAGTAAAGGACTGTCTCCAATAAGCTGTCCTCTGCCTCTACCTTAGAGCCATGGCACATGCGTGTACACACACACACACACACACACACACACACACACGAAGGGGGACATAAACAAGACTATATTTTTAAGTTAAAAAAAAAAAAACCAGTCCTCATTTTCCTGAAGGCAATCACTGTTTCTTGGTCTACTAGCAAGTTTGTGCAATAATAAGGCTTTAGGCTACTTTAATTGCGGCAATGTATGAAGTTATAATCTGGGGCTGCAGAGATGGCTCAGCAGTTAGGAGCACTGGTTGCTCTTCCCACGGATCGCAGTTCAGTTCCCAGCTCCCACATAGGCAGCTCACAACTGTCTGAAATTTCAGTACCAGGATACCCGGACCACCCTCACACAGACGTGCATGCCGGCAAAGCACCAATGCACATAAAATAAAAACAAATAAGTCACGAGAAAAAAAAGATAATCTAACATCTAACTCCCTACTATGTTATAATAAGCTAGTGTAAAGGTTGTTCTAGAACACGGATTGAACCTGATTCTACAGAATAAACAGCCTGTCTCAGAAAACAGACAAGGAAACTGGACAGATGATGGCTCAGCAGTTAAAAGCCCTGTGGCTCTTGCAGAGGATCAGAGGACCTTTCATGGTACCCGTGACACCTGTCACTCCAGTTACAAGGTACCCCAACTCCTCTGGCCCTTGTGAGCATCAACACTTGATTGCACACAGCCACACAAAGACTTGCACAAATGCACAGAACTGAAAATAGCACAATGAAATTAGGGGAAAAAAAAAAACCCTTAGCAAAGTGAAAAAATCCAGTTTTAGAACATTTTTATTTGGGAGTGATAGTTTCTTAAAGTGAATTACCAGGCCAGTTATGAAACCCTATCAGTGAGCTTTCAAGTCTGGTTGTATTTTTCATGTAGAGGGTAGACACAGCTTTAACATTCTTAAATTTGTAGTGGTCTTTAATATATATTTAAAATATTATATATATATATATATATAATTTATGTACATAAGTCATTTTGCCTTCATGTGCGTCTATGCACCATATACATACAGTGCACAGAAGGCCAGAGGAGGGCATTGGGTCCACTAGAAGTAGAGTTATAGAACTTGTGAACCACCAAGTGGGTGCCAGGAATTGAACTCAGATCCTCTGGATAAGCAGCTAGTGCTCTTAACTGCTAAGCTATCTCTCCAGGACCTTGTATAAGTCTTCTTCAGGAAAATATTGGTTCATTGGTTTATACAGGCCTTCCATGAATTGCCATATTCCATCCAATAACAATTTAAAATCCCATCCATTTTTTTCTTACAACTTTATTTTTTTTTAAAAAAGAGATACATGTATAGGTTTTTAAAAGCATTTTGGCATAAAACTATATGAATATATTTTTGTCAGTACTTGATTTTTTTAAAGGTTTGACAGTATGCACTGAGATCTTACTAGCTACAATAAGCATGAAGTACATGTAAAACAAAACAGAACATGGAAATAGTCAAAATTTTCTAGGTGTGTATAGATTAAACATTATGATTTTTAAATACCAAAAATTGCCACAAGGCTATCTTCTTAGCTCTTGAGTTATTAATGATTTAAGGTCTGGGTGTAACACACTCAGAGTGGGTGCTATAAACTTGCTGTTTTTTTTTGTTTTTTTTTTTTTTTTTTCCTAAGAAGAACTGAGGCTTCTACTTTTTGACCTTTCTTTTTTTGAGCTTCATATGATCTGTGAGTTGTTTCTTGGGTATTCAAAGCTTTTCTGGGGCTAGTATCCAATTATCAGTGACTGCATATTATGTCTGTTCTTTTGTAATTGGGTTACCTCACTCAGGATGATATTCTCTAGATGCATCCATTTTCCTAGGAATTTCATAAGGTCATTGTTTCTAATAGCTGAGTAGTACTCCATTGTGTAAATATACCGCAAATTTTGTATCCAAAACATCTACTGAAGGACATCTGGGTTATTTCCAGCTTCTGGCTATTATAAATAAGGCTGCTATGAACACGGTGGAGCATGTGTCCTTATTGTATGTTGGAGCATCTTTGGGGTATATGCCCAGAAGTGGAATAACTGGGTCTTCAGGTAGTACTATGTCTAATTTTCTGAGGAACCACCAGACTGATTTCCAGAGTGGTTGTATCAGTTTACAACCCCACCAACAGTGGAGAAGTGTTCCTCTTTCTCCACATACTTGCCAGCATCAGCTGTCATCTGAATTTTTGATCTTAACCATTCTGACTGGTGTGAGGTGGAATCTCAGGGTTGTTTTGATTTGCATTTTCCTGATTACGAGGGATGTCGAGTATTTCCTTAGATGCTTCTCAGCCATTTGATATTCCTCAATTGAGAATTCTTTGTTTAGCTCTGTACCCCATATTTTAATTGGATTGTTTGATTCTTTGGAGTCTAACTTCTTGAGTTCTTTGTATATATTGGATATTAGACCATTATCAGATGTGGGGTTGGTAAAGATCTTTTCCCAATCTGTTGGCTGCCGGTTTATTTTCTTGACAGAAACTTTGCAATCTCATTAAGTCCCATTTATCGATCCTTGAACACAAGCCATTGGTGTTCTGTTCAGGAAAACTTCCCCTGTGACTATGTGTTCTAAGGTTTTCCCTACTTCTTCTTCTAATAGTTTCAGTGTACCTGGTTTTATGTGGAGATCTTTGATCCACTTGCACTTGAGCTTTGTACAAGGAGATAAGAAAGGGTCTATTTTCATTCTTCTGCATTCTGACTGCCAGTTGAGCCAACACCATTTGTTGAAGAGGCTGTCCTTTTTCCATTGAATGTTTACCGCTCCTTTGTCAAAAACAAAGCGACCATATGTGTGAGAGTTCATTTCTGAATCTTTTATTCTGTTCCATTGATCTACCTGCCTATCTCTGTACCAGTACCATGAGGTTTTTAACACAATTGCTTTGTAATATAGCTTGAGGTCAGGGATAGTGATTCCCACAGAAGTTTTCTTGTTGTTGAGAGTAGATTTCGATATTCTAGGTTTTGTGTTATTCCAGATGAATTTGCAAATTGCTCTCTCCAACTTCATGAAGAATTGAGTTGGAATTTTGATGGGGATTGCATTGAATCTGTAGATTGCTTTTGGTAAGATGGCCATTTTTACAATGTTGATCTTTCCAATTTAGGAGCATGGGAGATCTTTCTATCTTCTGAGACCTTCTTCAATTTCCTTCTTCAGAGATTAAAAGTTCTTGTCATACAGGTCCTTCACTTGCTTAGTTAGGGTCACACCCAGGTATTTCATATTGTTTGTGACTATTGTGAAGGGTATCTTTTCCCTAATTTCTTTCTCAGCATGTTTGTCCTCTGAGTATAGGAAGGCTACTGATTTGTTTGAGTTAATTTTGTATCCGGCCACTTTGCTGAACTTGTTTATCAGCTGTAAAAGTTCTCTGGCAGAATTTTTGGGGTCACTTAAATATACTATCATGTCATCTGCAAATAGTGATATTTTTACTTTTTCCTTTCCAATTTGTATCCCTTTGATTTCCTTTTTCTGTCTAATTGCTATGGCCAGGACTTCCAGTACTATGTTGAATAGGTATGGGGAGAGTGGGCAGCCTTGTCTAGTCCCTGTAAAATCCCATTCATTAACACTGCCAGCTACTAAGTATTGATTGATAAGGTGTCAGACTCACCAGGTAGCTAACAAAAGGTTTTCAAAAGGCTAGCATTTTCTGAACAGTCACATTCAGTATTGGCAGCAAACATTGTAAGTGGTTATGTTTGAAATGACAAGGTCATTTCTGTAATTGCTGAGAAAATATTGACCAGTGCTGAGCCATGAATTACCACAGATTGTCAGTTTGGTGCTTTAAAGTTAGGATGGCTTTTAGAGAGAAAAGCTCTATTCTCGACAGCTTTCATAATGTTTCTATTAAATTGGAATTGGTTAGCCAGTTATTCACTCTGTTATCATGTCAGGTAGGTTCCTATTAGTTGTCTTTCTATACGTACTTGATGTATATTCTAGAAGTTCAGCCTTGAGCTAGACAAAATAACTCTGACCCTTCCTCCAAAATAATGATATAACACAAAAGAATCTTATCAAGTAGCTATTAAGTGGCACAAAGAATTGCTGCTAGGCATGTTGATGTTAGCCTTTAATCCTAGCCCTTGAGAGACAGATGGAGGTGAATTTCTGTATGATCCAGGCCAGACAGGGCTTCACAGTGAGACCCTGCCAATAATAATAATAACAATTATTATTATTATTATTATTATTATATTTATAAATAATAAATACTTGTTGTAATTATTATATGTAACACTTAAATAATAAATGCTTATTTATAATTATTATTATTTCAAATAATGCTGTATAGTTTATTTTGAGGCTGGTTCTCAAAGGCTTTATACTGTTTTTACTAAAAATCTGCTCCTGACTCCCTGAACACTAGGACAAACACCCCCACCGATGTTTTTATACCACTTGTGAGGCAAGACTTGACCTTGCGACTACTGGAACACTAAGAAGCTTCTTCTTCAGACACCACATCCATCTGTCTGATTGGCAGAGTTTGGGAGGCAGGCCTACAAAGAGAGAGCGGGAATTTGAGTTTCGGTCTCACAGTGAGGAGGCAGAGCTCACAATGGACCATTTCACATACAGGAGAAGGTAGCTTCAGAGACATTGAACACAAAAATACATAAGACATGCTCGGCATTATCAGTTGCTAGAAGAATGCGATCAAAACAACCCTGGTGATGCCAGTGGGATATGGCACTGGGAATCCCAAGCTCAGACACCTGGCACAACACAGCGATGACAGAGGCACACAGTATTGGCAGTTTGGCCATGTTAGGAAGTCCAGATACAGGGGCTCAGGGGCTACAAGTCTATCATCAGAGCACTGGTATGAACTTCAGGTTTTTGTATGTGTGTGTGTATATATATAGTTTAAAAAGCATAACTAAGCAGGCTTGATCACTGTATGGCCTGGTTGATCCTTATCACTGTGGTCTGGTCAACCAATATCTGAACTCTGCTTCCATATGACACGTAGAAGGTCCCACTGTCTTTGAGGCACTGCTGTTCCTGGAATTCAAGATGATTAGGGATTTCAAACCATGTCTGGAGACTTTCAAGCTCCCTTTCAGGGTCCAGGACAGGGCATTATGAAAACTATGATAAGATACCTCTGTTTCTCAAACTGCTGGAAACAGGGTAGATAGCCTTGGTTTTTAAACAGATATTACTTCAATACTTAGCATAGCTAACACTGAGTTAAAGCATGTGATGATGAAGTGTGAAGAGTAAGGGAGACAAATACAGACAAAGGTAGAGATGCCAGGCTTGTATTGCCTTCGAAGCCTAAAGAAGGGGTCAATACTTTATAGCAAAAGTACTTTCTAGGTACCCATGACACTAATAGTAACTTACTCAAATATTAACTTCATTCATCAAGATTCATCAAGTAAAGTACTTAGCTAATCTTTTTTTTTTTTCATTGAAAAGACAAGGTCTCTATGTGGCCCTGGCTGTCCTAGAACTCCTTACATAGACCAGGCTGGCCTTGAACTCACAGGGATCCACCTGCCTCTACTTTCTGAGTAGTGAGACTAAAGACATGAGCCACCATTGTAGGCTTAGATTTTTTTTTCAAAACATACTTTAATTATGGTTCTCTAATGCTTCAACCTCCATTCTATTCTACCACCCACCAGTGGTAGGGGAAAAGAAAAGTTAATAGAAAACCGGGTTTATGGATCTGTTTAAAAATAGTTCTTTGGGGGTGATTCCAATCTTCATAGTCATCAGCAGTCCAGTCCACTCAGCAAAGACCAAACACAAAACAGTAGCAATGGCACCATCCAGAAGAATCCTCTAGGCTCCACCAGCCGACCAATCAGCAAGAGCCAGCAGAAGCAGCAAGAAGCAACTGGAATACCACCATAAGTGTTTTGATGCATTTCTTTCTCTGAAGTCAGGACAAGTGAAGAAAGCAATTAAGCAATGCAAGAGTGTCATCAGTGAAGATCAGCATAGGAGAAGCCCAAAGAAGACCAACAAAGAGTTGCAAGGTGAACCGATGGAAGAGCATCGTCCACTGTCTGCTGTGTTATACTCTTTACGAATATTACATGTTCTCCCAAACCCCACTCCAGAATAACATCACAGGCCATATCACCAGACGGCTTCCAGAGAAACACCAAGTCTGTTCTCAGCAAAACAGCCTCTCATAAGGCAGTTTCCAGAAAAACACAAACGAGTCTCCAAGGAAACCAGAAATTTCCACTTCAATGCCTGGCCTGCAAAATACATTTTTAAAGAAAAATAAACTGCGTATGTGTTGCAGTAAATATTAAAAAGAAGAGATCCTAGCACCCGATGGGGCTGTGTGGCACTGCGGGGTATCTCTAGCTCGGCGTTCCATGCTACCTCTATAAACTCAGGCGCAGTTCACTCTACCGCCCCTGCTGCTTCTGTTCCGGGTGGCCTACAGCCTCCCCAGCTTGTTGATTTCACTCACTTTCCTTCTCTGCCTGGTAGGAATAAGACTCACAACCTGGTAACTTATCAAGCAGTATTGTATGTCAGTTCTCAATTCACAAACCCTCTACACAATGAAATTGCAACCAATAGACAAAGACATAAACTGCCCATCTATACGAGATAGACCCATAGAAACCCTTAGAAATAACAACAACCTTTTCAAGCTAGAGAAACATAAATGTCTGCCTCCATCTTCTCTGGGATTGTCTCTCTTCTTCCGTTCCTCCACCTTTCCCCTGCCTCCCTCTCCACTGTCCAATCATGGACCTTAACATAAACCCACAGGCATACTGGCACAGGCTTGTAATCCTAACACTAAGAAGGCTGTCGGGAAGATTCCAAATTCAAGGTTAGCTTGAGCTATAGAAAGATGCCTCCCTGGAAAAATTTTAATTTTATGGTGTATGAATTACACCTCAATACATTATTTTGGGGGGTTCTATATACCACTGTTACTGGTACAGATGTTACCTGTAGTGATTTTGACTGCTGTTTGTTGAGATTTCACTGTTTGCTGGAGGTTTTACAGGATTGTTTCTAAGTCTTACTGGTGCATTGCAAGACAAGTATAGGTACAAGAAACAAATACGTCGATGAGTTGTAAAATTCCTTAAAGTTTCAAATATTAATGTTAAACTCCTCAAGTCTAAATTAACAGAGTGAGCTTCTAAATTCTGTCAGGAACTCCCAGTAAGGGCATTCTGTACCCTAGCTGTGTGAGGTTAGTTAGTGAGACTCATACCGTTAGATATGTTGGACCACTTTTTTTCACTTTGAAAATCACCACCTAGAAGCAGCTAATCATAATTGTGTTCTGCTTTGAAATATGTGCTGCATATCCCACTGGAATTGACATTTTATTTTTTATCTTTTCATCTTGGTGATGTGAAGGCTTTTCTGTTGTTACTGGTGGGTTGTTTGTAGGTTGGCAGAGGGCTTGCTCCCCATATGTGAGGTCCTGGATCCAGTCCCAGCACTGAAGAAAAACAGATGTACTTGAAAACTTGTTTTTGAACCTCGATATTGTTTATCTATGTGTGTTTACATATATACTATATAAAATAGTTGATATGGAAGAATTATTTCAAAGAATCAGTAAGTCGGTTTTGTTTTATTATTTTTTTTTTTTTTTTTAGCTTACAAAGAAACCTAATAACCTATTTCGCTTTTGCCTCCTTCTAACTTCTTAAACATGTGTGTACTAGTTTCCTTTCTGTTTCTGTGAGAAAACACTCTGACTAGGAAAGGGTGTGTTTGGCTTCTATGTCTGAGTCACGTTCATCTTTGAATGAAGTCAGGGCAGGAAGGAACCTGGAAGAGGGGATCCATAGAGGAATGATGTTCCAGCTCTTGCTCAGCTAGTTTCCTTGTATAGCCTAGGATCACCTGCCCAGGAAATGGTGCCACACACAATGGACTGAGCTCTCCTATCTCAATTAAGATAATAAAGACAAGCGCTCATATACATGTCCACAGGGTTCTGATGCCCCCTTCTGGTGTGTCCGAAGAGAGCGACAGTGTACTCACATACATAAAATAAATGAATAAACCTTAATAAAAAAAAAAGATTTTATTTTAAAGCCACTTTGAAGTGTCTTGTATCTTGAAGTAATTTAGAACTACATTTCAATTTGACATAAACCACTTTGATTATCACCCAAATACAAATCAGAATGTTTTATGCTGGATCTGATAGTATGTGCCTTTAGTCCTAGCATCCAGGAGGAGAATCAGGCACATATATCTCTGTAAATTCTGACCTACGTAGAACATTTCAGGTCAGCCAGGACTGAAGAGTGAGACTATGTCTCAGAAAAACGAAGCAAACGTATTTCATGATATACCACTCAACATTCTTATGGGAGGTTGTGATGGTTTGCATATGCTTGGCCCAGTGAGTGGCACTATTAGAAGGTGTGGCCTTGTTGGAGGAAGTGTATCATTCTGGGGCTGGGCTTGGAGACACTCCTAGCTGCCTGAGGATGTTCAGTCTGTTCCTGGCTTCCTTTGGATGAAGATGTAGAATTCTCAGCTCCTCCTGCACCATGGATGCTGCCTTTCTCTCGCCTTGATGATAATAGACTGAACCTCTGAACCTGTAAGCCAGCTCCAGTTAAATTTTTTCATTTATAAGAGTTGTCTTGGTCATGGTGTCTGTTCACAGCAATAAAACCCTAGTTAAGACAGAAGTGTAATTATTGTTTCAATTTTTTTTCCTGTTTTACTGGGGGAAAAGTTGGCTCTATAGCACTAAATTAGTTTTACAGCAAGTTTTATTTTTCTTGCTGAAGGCTAGAATTTGGTTTCATCTCCTTTTATCTAGGAATAATCACTTATGAACCAGCATAGCTTTGATATAAAGTCAGTCTTCTGGTTACACTAATTCCATTATTAAAAGTACATATTTCAGGGCTGGAGAGAAAGTTCAGTGGTTAAGAACCTTGGCTGTTCTTCCAGAGGACCCGTGTTCAATTCCCAGCACTCCCATGGCAGCTCACAACTGTCTGTAACTGCAGTTCCAGGAGATCCAACACCCTCACAGAGACAAAACATTATTGAATATGAAATAAAAATAAACAAGTTTAAAAACAAACTCAGCCAAGCAGTCCTGGTGCCCACCTTTAATCCTATCACTCAAGAGACAGAGTCTGGCAGATCTCTGAGTTAGAGGCTAGCCTGATCTACATAACTGATTTCTGGGACAGCCAGTGCTACATAAAGAAACACTGTCTCAAACACAAAACAGAACAAACAAATCCTCAAAAACACACATTTCATAACAAAACTGTGTATCCTTTGTAGATTGCTATTTTCACTGTTTAATTTTAGCCCATGTGCTTTCAAGGGCTCCCCATAGATGGTATATGTGTGGAGTAGGCTGGGAGGACCACAAGTTAAAAACCACATAGAAATCTCTTCCTAGTATTCCCTGTCTCCATCAAAGAAAGACTTCAGAGCTGAGACAAAGTAAGGAATTTGGGTAAGATTGTTACAGGACAAAAATTCCCACTCCGGGGGTGGGTCAGGCTGATTTTGGTGGTGGGGGGGGGAGTTCATGTAACCCTGGCTGTCCAGGAACTTGCTCTGAAGACCAGACTGGCCTTGAATTTATAGAGACTTGCCTGCCTCTGCCTCCCAAGTATTGAGATTAAAGGTATGCAACCCCTCCCCCACCCCAGCTGTTTCTAGTTTCTTGAATGAGTTGCATCTTGGGATTTTGTGTAGCTCACCCTATGGGAAAACTTTAATAGGGGAAAATTGTGAGTTGAAGTGAAGAAAAGTTGGGAATGGATTTGGTATTTTCAAAAATAGGGTTTTGTTCCCTTTTCTACACTGGTAGGGTTCGTATGCTGAGGTGCCATGGTGTCAGGTGCATGATGGAAACAGCAAATAGTAAGAGCAAAGTTATGAACATAAACTTTAATAAAGCAGAGAAGGATGATAGTCACCTTAGTCAGCCTCACTGGTACCAGCAGGTCTGAGTGGTCAAAGTGTAATATGCTAGCTACCCCAGCCTCTGTTCTAGGTGTAATATGCTACCCCAGCCTCTGTTCTAGGTGTAATATGCTACTGCAGCCTCTGGTCTAGGTGTAATATGCGACTGCAACCTCTGGTCTAGGTGTAATATGCTAGCCCAGCCTCTGGTCTAGGTGTAATATGCTAGCTACCCCAGCCTCTGGTCGAGGTGTATTATGCTAGCTCAGCCTCTGAACGAGGAGTAATATGCTACCCCAGCCTCTGGTTGAGGTGTAATATGCTAGCTACCCCAGCCTCTGGTCTAGGTGTAATATGCTAGCTACCCCAGCCTCTGGTCTAGGTGTAATATGCTAGCTACCCCAGCCTCTGGTCTAGGTGTAATATGCTAGCTACCCCAGCCTCTGGTCTAGGTGTAATATGCTAGCTACCCCAGCCTCTGGTCGAGGTGTAATATGCTAGCCCAGCCTCTGGTCGAGGTGTAATATGCTACCCAGCCTCTGGTCGAGGTGTAATATGCCAGCCCATCCTCTGGTGAGGTGTAATATGCCAGCCCAGCCTCTGGTGAGGTGTAATTTGCTACCCCAGCCTCTGGTCGAGGTGTAATATGCTAGTTACCCCAGTCTCTGGTCGAGGTGTAAATTGCTACCCCAGCCTCTGGTTGAGTTTTAATATGCTAGTCCAGCCTCTGGTCGAGGTGTAATATGCTAGTTACCCCAGCCTCTGGTCTAGGTGTAATATGCTACCCCAGCTTCTGGTGAGGTGTAATATGCCAGCCCAGCCCTGGTCTCCTTGCAGTTCGTCCCTCGTGTTAACCAGCACCCATCTATCTCATGTCAGTTCGGCATTTTGATTTCAAAAATCCTCCAGTAATGTTGCTCCAAATGTCAGACAGTGACATAAGCTCTCACTGAGGCGGAGGCTGGGTATGCAAAGTCCTTGGAGGGCAAACCCTGTCTGGTGCTAGCATGTACTGGTTTCCGGTTACTGCTGCTTGAGTGTTAGGGCATGCGAGTCTTGAACCCACTTATAACTTTGATGCTGAGTGGGAAAAGAAATCTCAGAGCAGGCCGACTTTAAATCAGGACAAGTGTCAAGGAATGTTGTTACATAACGGTTCTGAAAGACTCTTCCAATTTCCTGGTGTTCGGGCTGTTAGTAAACCTAGCATTTAAGGACGTTTGTGTTAGAAAATCTGCTGCAGACTTGCTTTATCCCCAGGGAACCCATACAGTGTGAATCCTCAGTGAAGCACTGCAAAAAGTATTGATCTATTTATGCAGGAAGAGGATTTACTCACTTTCCTGTATTTGAAAGCATATTTGTATCCTATTCGGGAAATAGAGATTGTATTTTGTCAAAGTTGTGTGACCAAGGACAAAATAGGTAATAGTCATTTGCGGAGTCATTTTTGTGAAATTTGTTTCTCATTGTGAAGGGATAGATATCTACAGTAGAACATTTTACTTACATATAGTAAAACTGCACAAAAATGTACATTTCCTGTCAGAAGGAAATGCAGGGACAAAGAGTGGAGCAGAGACTGAAGGAAAGGCCATCCAGAGACTGTCCCACCTGGGGATTCATCCCATCTGCTGACACCAAACCCAGACACTACTGCTGATGCCAAGAAGTGCTTTGCTGACAGGAACCTGGTATAGCTGTCCCCGGAGAGCCGGTGCCAGAGCCTGACAAATACAGATGCGGATGCTCACAGCCTAACATCAGACTGAGCACGGGAACCCCAATGGAGGAGTTAGGGTAAGGACTGTAGGAGCTGAAGGGGTTTGCAACCTCCCAGGAAGAACAAAAATAGCAACCAACCAGACCTTCCCAGAGCTCCCAGGGACTAAACCACCAACCAGAGAGTACACAGGGGGTACCCATGGCTCCAGCAGGATATGTAGCAGAGGATGGCCTTATCTGGCATCACTAGGAGGGGAGCCCCTTGGTCCTGTGAAGGCTTGATGACCCAGGTTAGGGGAATGCTAGGCTGTTGAGGCAGGAGTAGGTGGGTAGGTGGGTGGGGGAGCACCCTCATAGAGGCAGGGGAAGGAGGAGAGGATGGGGGTTTATGGAGGGGAAAGTGGGAAGGAGGAATAACATTTGAACTGTAAATAAATAAATAACCAATAAAAAATGAAAAACTCCAGTAAAAAAAAAAAGAATACAATGGGTGAAATGTATTTAGGGAGCAGAGGAACAGGAAGTTTCTATTTCATGATCGTAGAATTTGCATCTGGGAAGATGAAAAATTCTAAAGATGAATGTGAGTGATAGACAATATAAACAAATACATGTCACAAAAATGGCTGATACAGTAAATTGTACGGATTTTTTACTATAAATAAACAATCTGTAGGCACTCCATACTGTCAGTGGAGAAACATATAAATAGTATTTTGTTACAAAGTTAAAAAAGAGTGAATACTGCTAAGCTATCTCCTCTGAGCCTGTTTCATATTTTTAAATTTGTGTTTTTAATGTTTCTGAGTGTTTTCTCACTACACGTGTTCATACAAACAGTGTCCGGAAGAGCTCATCAGATCCTCCTGGACTAGAGTTAAGACAGTTGCAAGTCACCATGTAGGTGCTGGGAACCGAACCCGGGTCTCCTGGAAGAGCAGCAAGAGCTCTTACCTGCTTGGCCATCTAGCAGTTCTGTTGTTTTGTCCTGGTGCTGGGATTCGAGGCAGAGGCCACCACGTCCTGCTTTGAAAGAAGCTCTTTTCCAAGAGATGTAATTGTTCCCCCTTTTGAGCTTTCATCTTGCTTTTTTGTTTCTAAAGACTTATTTACTTTTATCTCGTGCGTCCGGGCCTGGGTGTATGTTTGTGTGTCTTGTGCGTTGAACCTGGAGCTCACTGACTGACAGGTTGGCTGACCATATCTCTGCCTCCCAATCCTGGGACTACGGGCATCGCTGCCCTGCCTGGCTTCTCACATAAATGCTAAGGGTCCAAACTCAAGTTCCCACGCTTACATAGCAAGCGATTTATCCACTGATGGCCAGTATTGTGCTGGTTTTTCAGGACCGGTAATGATCGCTGCCCAGATCACTACTTGGCCTGAACGAATCTCATGCTGGGCTGTTTCAAAAGGACGAGGGACTGATTCCTCTGCAGAGGCTCCCGCCGAGCTTCTTTGGAGCATGGAAGTCATAACCGTAACATCACGGCTACACCAGCAGGCCCACTGCGCTCCTCCAAAGACTGCATTTGCCTTTCCCGAAGGCCAGCTACAGCGAATGGCACACCCCGTGAAAGAACAGAGCCGTCTGCAATACAAACAGCGGTCTGTTTTGGAAACTTCGTCTTCTTACTGAATTTGGCCATCTGCAACGTGCTCCTCGGGGAGTGGAACATCCACGAGCATTTTCAGGCTACAGTTTTGTGACTCACCAAAGGTGCCCATCCCCGGGTCTCTTAAGCTGCCAGGCCTCGGTGCTGTTTTGCATAGACCATACTATTAATAGCCCTTCAGTCTTTGATTTCAACGGAGAGGCTCTCTGGGACTTCTGGGAATAGAGACGTCAGCAAGTTTCCAGATGTTTCTTGGTTATTCGAATACCCTGACAGCTTTTTGGCTCACAACAATGTGTTATGAACAAGGGTCCTTTAGTTCAACAATCCAGATGTTTTTTTCTCAGCCATTTGGCATAGGGTATAGCCAGGATCTTCTATATTAGACACCTCTAATACTCTAATAGAGTGTTAGTGGCATTAGCAACACGGGGTATGAGAAATAACCTCAATTTAAATTATTTTTGTGGTATCAGAACGCGGTTTTGCCATTTAGGCTTTCTGTAAAAAAAATATCCTTTGTGTCTTCTAGCTCCTGACACTACTGACTGGATCTGTGGGCTCATGGCAGTATTGTTGCTGATGAAAAAATAAGACAAAAACAAAAAACAAAAAAAAAAAAAAAAAAAAAAAACTCAAGAGAGACACACAGACATATACTCCAGGTTAGCTTCAGACTTATTGTGTACTTGAGGATTGTCTCGACCTTGGGATCTCCCTGCCCCTGCCTCCCCAGGGCTGGATTTGTAAGAATATACAACCATACCTGGTTCATGTGTGCTAAGGATCAACCCAGGGCTTTATGCGTGTCAGGTAAGCACGTTACCACTATGCTATAACCCCAGTCTCTTACCTCAGCATTTTCAAGTGCATTCTTTAAAGATTGTATATTTGGGGGGATTGAAGAGTTGGCTCAACAGTTAAGATCACTTGTAGCTCTTGCACAGGACCCAGGTTTGGTTCTCAGAACCTGGGGACCAGATGGCAGCTACCCATAATTCCAGTTCCAAGGGATCCAGCATCCTCTTCTGACGCCTGAGGGTAGTAGACATACAAGTGGTATACATACATGCACACATGCAGCAAAACACGTCTACACAGAAAATAAATCTACAGATTTTTAAAAATTGTTTGAGAATCTGTACATAGGTTGAAAAGCACTGCTTTTGTTCTGGTTTTGTTTATATTTTTTCCATGCTTATTGACTATTTGCATATTACTTGTAAATTACATTATATCTGTCCACTTTCTCGTGGAGGGGAAGAAGACTCTTGCATTTCACTGACTTCTATGGGCTCTTTATTCTAATTATATGACAATAGAGATTTTTTTTCAGTCACAGTGCTATGAATTTGATGTTTTCTCTTTAGTTGTATGTCTTTTGATGTTTTGCTTTTTATTTTTCAAAATAGGGTTGTCCTGTATAGCTCTGGCTGCCCTGAGACTTGCTCTGTAAACAGGCTAACCTCGGACTCTGACTTGCCTACACCTCTGCTGGGAATAAAGGTATGCGCCACCACTGCCCGGCTTGGTGTTTGTTTTTCAATACACATCAATTTTAAACTTCTAAACAGCACCAAATATACCACTCAGTCTTCTTTGTCATTTCTGAGGTATGTTTCTGCTTCAGAAGCTCTTGTGCCTTACTCTGCAATTTCCTTATTAATTTTAGCTCAAATTTCTCTGCAATGTATGCTATTTTGTGTAGGCACAAATTTATTTATTTTTCTTAATAACAGACTGCTTTCTAAATATTTTATCATTATCATCCCTTTTTAAAATTTTAATTCATTTTTATGAGCATTGATTTTTGTTTTGTCTGCATGTATATCCATGTGAGGATGTCAGATTCCCTGGAACTAGAGGTGCACACAGCTGTGTCATGTGGCTGCTGGGAGCTGAACCCATGTCCTCTGGAAAAGCAATCAGTATTTTTAACTGCTGAGCTATCTGTCCAGCCACCCCCTCCCACTTGTAGCCTTATTTTCTTTTTTGTTATCATGTGCTTCTATATTAGATGGTTTGGTTATTAGCAGGTTGTATTTTTTTCTTGTATTAGACTTTAGTTTGTACTTTTTTTTTTTTATTAATTACCACTTGGACACTGAAAAACGTCCTTCAAATACGTGTGTCACCCCTTCAAAGTCTGTTCTTCTTTCTGCAGGTGCTGAGGACTGAACACACGGACTCACACATCCTAAGTGGGTAAGCTCTCCCATCTGCCGCTCCGCTTTTCAGCCATCTCTCCTGCTCATGTCATGCTCGTTGGAAAAGCACACACATTAAGCCTTTGAAAATAGACACCACTGATATTGGATGGTAACAGGTTCAGAAGACCCTCCAGAGGATTTCTAGGATCTTCTGTCCTCAAGGAATCGATTAGGGACTTCTGCTTGCAGAAAAGGCAAGGACGGTTGATTAGGAAAAAAAAAAAAAAAAAAAAAAAAACACTCCCAAGGGAGGAGGCAGGCTGGAGGAAAGCAATGATGAAATGGAAAACTACGTGGCAGTAAAGACCCTCCCGTGGCCATCCATCGTGGCTTATCCTAATGCGACTCTGGGTGTAACTTAGCACTTTGCCAACTGAGCCATCCTCCCAACCTCCACCCCCCCCCCCATCTTGTTGTCTTTTCTATACATCCTCCAGATGCTACAAAGGAGAATTGAGACATTCTCTCTCCATAAATCTGGGCAGAACTCTAAAGGCAGTTCCCTTTTCCAGTGTCCGTCTCAGCCGCTAGTAGTGGTGACCTGTGGACCTCCTTGAGTTCCCACTTACAGTAAGCCAGAGTAGCTTCAATGACAAGTGTCCCTGTGGACATCAATACATTTGTCCATCGCTAACACTCTACAGTTCAGCTGGACACTGCTCAACCTAGCTCCACTCGCTCTCTCCCTCTACAATGCAAGATCATGCAGCGCTGCCCTCTGAAACATGGTGCTTCCGTGGCAGATGCTCAGAACAGAAAAACAATCGAAGGCTTAAACTGGCCAGCCAGGCCCTCAACACCCGCTTCTCAGGTTTCACCTCGAAATCCAGGTTTTATTACTAGGCCATAAAAGAAAGAGGAGACACCAGAACTTGTGAGATGTTTAAATAACTTTAAACATTTATTAAGTAAAAATTGCATTAACACAACCATAAGGCAATGAATGGAAGCCTTAAACACAAACTGTCATATGTAAAATAGGTTATCAACCCTAAATAGGAAATCCCTGACTTCCACAGTGAGAGTGTTCAGCTAATGAAAATGAAATCTCAATTTCATCTTATAATGTGCCAAAATTCTTAAGAAAAGATTTAATTAAACAGAACTTTTCAAATAAACAATTCCGTCCAGCCGTAGAAATGTATTCGGTGAGACCATAGAAGAAATGGACATTTACCATTATAGCTACTTAAAATCAACTTCCAAAAGTAGGGCAGGTCTGGGAAGCAATGAGTCTTTCATTGACCATGATGCTCTTCTTAAGAGTCCTGGAAGGACATTCCGTATTTTGGGCAGAGTTCTATAACCTGTCCAAGTCCAATAGAGTACTGCGGTTGAAGGCGGCACTGGTCTGTCCAAATCACTATCATTTCTTATACTATATTCAAGCATTAAAAAAATTTAAAAAATGCCAACACTATCCAAAGGTTCAATTTAATAAGATAAAGCTCTAGCAGTAGAGATGCTACTGGAAACGTCCGCCTGTTTTTCTGATGTCCCTCTTGGTCTTCCAGAAGACATTTTAAAAAGGCAACATTACCCCCAGGTCCAAACGCACAACATATTACTACAGCAGTAGAGATGCTGGCAAACACCTCCTGCCTGTTGTTGCTGACGTCTATCCAGATCTTCCAGGAAACATTAAACCGGCCACCACTACTTCCTGCTTCCGTTGAACAGCATACAACTCCAGGAATAAAGATGCCTCCTGCCTGTACTTGTGGCTGTCCTTCTTGATCTTCCAAAAGACATTAAAAAACATTAAAAACACCAATACCTCCAGCTTCAATTGAACAGAATACAACTCTAGCAACAAATATGCTTGTCGATATTCCTGCCTATCCTTGCTGATGTCCCTCTTGATCTTTCTGAAGACATTTAAAAACGCCAACAGTACCCCGAGGTGCTTCAGTTGGGCAGCATACAAATCCAGCAGAAAAGATGCTAGCAGACACCTCCTGCCAGTTCCTGCTGATGTCCCTCTTAACCTTCAAGAAGAAATTTTTTAAAAGTCAACATTACACCCAAGTTCAAATGAACAGTATAAAACTACTGCAGTAAAGAAGCTAGTGGACAACTCCTGCCCATTCTGGCTGATGTCCCTCTTGATCTTCCAGAAGACATTAAAACTCTAAACCAATACCCCAGTCCTCAGTTGAACAGCATAGGACTCCAGCAGCAGAGATGCTGTTAGACATTTCTGCCTATTCTTGCTAATGTCCCTCTTGATCTTCCAGAATACATTGAAAAAACCCACCATTACTGCACAATGCTTCAACTGAACAGCATAAAACTCTCACACTACAGATACTAGTGGACACCTCCTGCCTCTTCTACTAATGCTCCTCTTGATCTTCCAGAAGGCATTTTAAAAAGCCACCATTACCCCCAGGTTCAAATGAACAGCATGCTGAGCAGTAAAGATACTGGTAGACACTGTCTGCCTGTTCTTGATGAGGTGTCTCTTGATCTTTCAGAAGACATTGAAATCTGCCACCATTACCCCGAGGTTCAATTGAACAGCATACAACACAGGCAGTGAAGATGCTGGTAGACACTTCAGGCCTGTTTTTGCTGATGTCCCTCTTGATCTTTCAAAAACATTAAAAAACACAACCAATACCCCCAGGTTCAATTTAATAGCATACAAATCAAGCAGTAGAGATGCTGGTAGATATTCCTGATTATTTTTGTTGATGTCCCTCGAATTCTTCCAGAGGACATTTAAAAACACCACCAATACTCTCTGGTGCTTCAGTTAAGCAGCATAAAACTCTCAACTACAGAGCCTATTAGAAACGTCCTGCCCCGTCTTCTGATGTCCGTTTTGATCTTCCAGAAGATCTTTTAAAAAGGCAACATCACTCCCAGGGTCAAATGTACAACATATTACTACAGCAATAGAGATGTTGGCAAACACCTCCTGCCTGTTGTTGCTGACGTCTATCCAGATCTTCTAGAAGACATTAAAAAAGTTCAGCAGTAGAGATGCTAGTGAACACCTCCTGCCTGTTCTTGCTGATGCCCTTCTTGATCTTCCAGAAGACATTAAAAAACTCCAGCTGTAGAGATTATGGTGGATACCTCTTGCCTCTTCTTGTTGATGTTCATCTTAATATTCTAGGAAACAATAAAAGTATTCCACCAATACTTCCTGCTTTAATTGAACAGCTTGCAATTCCAGCAGAAAAGATGCTAGTACACACCTCGTGCCTGTTGATGTTGATGTACCTCTTGACCTTTGAGAAGACATTTAAAAAAGCCACCGTTACACCAGGTTCAAATGAACAGCATAAAACTCCAGCAGTAGAGATGCTGGAAGACACATCCCTCCAGTGCTTGCTGATGCCCCTCTTGATCTTCCAGAAGACAATAAAAAAACTGCAGCAGTAGAGATACTATTAGACACCTCCTGGCCATCCTTGCTGATGTCCCTCTTCATTTTCTAGGAAATACTGAAACTTGCCACCAATACCCGAAGCCTCAATTGAACAGCATACAACTCCAGCAGAAGAGATGCTGTTAGACATGTCTGCCTATTCTTCCAAATGTCCCTCATGAACTTCCAAAAGACATATAAAAACCCCAACAATACCCCCTGGTGCTTCAACTGAACAGCATAAAACTCTCACACTACTGATGTTAGTGGACACCTCCTGCCTCTTTTACCGATGTCCCTCTTGAGCTTCCAGAAGACAATAAAAAATGCCACCAATACTCCTGGCTTCAACTGAACAGCATACAAGTCCAAAGTAAAAATGCTATTAGAAACCTCCTGCCTGTTCTTGCTGAAGTCCTTCTTGATCCTCCAGTGGATATAAAAACCCATCACCAGTACCTCCGGCATCAACTGAACTGCATACAGCTCCCGAAATAAAGATCCTAGTACACATCTCCTGCCTGTTTTTGCTGATGTCCCTCTTGATCTTCCATTAGACACTAAAAAACACATCACCAACACCCCATTTTTAATTTAACGGCATACAACAAGAGCAGTAGAGATGCTAGTCAACACCTACTGTCTGCTCTTAGTGATGACACTCGATCTTCCAGTAGCTATTAAAACCTACAACAAATACCCCGGGTTTCAACTGAACAGAATATATATCCTGTCCTTGCTGATTTCTCTCTTGATCTTCCAGAAGATATTAAAACCCACCACCCATAATTTCAGGTTCGGTTGAACAGCTTATACCTCCAACAGTAGAGATCCTGCATGTTCCTGCTGATGTGCCTTTTGATTTTCCAGAAGATATTAAAACCCAACACCAATACCCCAAGCTCCAAGTGAACAGCATACAAGTCCAGCAGTAAGGATGCTGATAGACACCTCCTGCGGGTTCTTGCTGATGTCTCTCTTGATCTTCCAGAAGACATTAAAAGTGACACTAATACCTCTGGCTTCAAATAAACAGCATACAAAACCATCCGGAGAGATGCTGGTAGACACCTCCTGCCTGTTTGCTGAAGTCTTTCTTGATTTCCCAGAAGATATTAAAACCCCCAACCCATACCAGCAGGTTAAATTGAACAGCTTAAAATTCCAAAAGTAGAGATGCTAGTGGACACCTCTTGCGTGGTTTTGCTGATGTCCCTTTTGATCTTCCAGAAGATTTTACAACCCGCCACCAGTACCCTCAGCTTCAACTGAACACCATACAAGTCCAGCAGTAGAGATGCTGGTAGACACCTAATGGCTGCTTGCTGATCTGCCTCTTGATCTTTTATAAAGTATGTAAAATCTTTAGCAATAGAGATGCTGGTGGACACCTCCTGCCTGTTATTTCTGATGGGCCTCTTGATCTTCCTAAAGAAATTAAAACCCACCACCAATACCCCTGGCTTCAATTGAATAGCATACAAGTCAAGCAGTTAAGATGCTAGTAGACATGCTTTGCCTGTTCTTGCTGATATGCCTTTTGATCTTCCAGAAGATATCAAAACCCGGCACCAACACCCCCTGCTTTAATTGGGCAGCATACAAGTCCAGCAGTAAAGATGCTGATAGACACCTCCTGCCAGTTCCTGCTGATGTTCCTCTTGATTTTCCAGAAGATGTTAAAACCCACCACCAATACCCCCGGCTTCAAGTGAGCAGCATACAAGTCCAGCAGTAAAGATGCTGATAGACACCTCCTGCCTGTTCTTGCTGATGTACTTCTTGATCTTTCCAAACATATTAAAACCTGCCACAAATACTGGGTCTTCAGTTGAACAGCAAAGAACTCCAGTAGTATGCTGGATAATACCTCCTGCCTGTTCTTGCTCATGTGCCTCTTGATCTTTTATAAAGCATGTAAAATCTTTAGCAATAGAGATGCTGGTGGACACCTCCTGCCTGTTATTTCTGATGGGCCTCTTGATCTTCCTAAAGAAATTAAAACCCACCACCAATACCCCCGGCTTCAATTGAATAGCATACAAGTCAAGCAGTTAAGATGCTAGTAGACATGCTTTGCCTGTTCTTGCTGATATGCCTTTTGATCTTCCAGAAGATATCAAAACCCGGCACCAACACCCCCTGCTTTAATTGGGCAGCATACAAGTCCAGCAGTAAAGATGCTGATAGACACCTCCTGCCAGTTCCTGCTGATGTTCCTCTTGGTTTTCTAGATGTTAAAACCCACCACCAATACCCCGGCTTCAAGGGAGCAGCATACAAGTCCGGCAGTAAAGATGCTGATAGACACCTCCTGCCAGTTCCTGCTGATGTTCCTCTTGATTTTCCAGAAGATGTTAAAACCCACCACCAATACCCCCGGCTTCAAGTGAGCAGCATACAAGTCCAGCAGTAAAGATGCTGATAGACACCTCCTGCCTGTTCTTGCTGATGTACTTCTTGGTCTTTCCAAACATATTAAAACCTGCCACCAATACTGGGTCTTCAGTTGAACAGCAAAGAACTCCAGTAGTATGCTGGATAATACCTCCTGCCTGTTCTTGCTCATGTGCCTCTTGATCTTTTATAAAGCATGTAAAATCTTTAGCAATAGAGATGCTAGTAGACACCTCCTGCCTGTTATTTCTGATGGGCCTCTTGATCTTCCTGAAGAAATTAAAACCCACCACCAATACCCCCGGCTTCAATTGAATAGCATACAAGTCAAGCAGTTAAGATGCTAGTAGAAATGCTTTGCCTGTTCTTGCTGATATGCCTTTTGATCTTCCAGAAGATATCAAAACCCGGCACCAACACCCCCTGCTTTAATTGGGCAGCATACAAGTCCAGCAGTAAAGATGCTGATAGACACCTCCTGCCAGTTCCTGCTGATGTTCCTCTTGGTTTTCTAGATGTTAAAACCCACCACCAATACCCCGGCTTCAAGGGAGCAGCATACAAGTCCGGCAGTAAAGATGCTGATAGACACCTCCTGCCAGTTCCTGCTGATGTTCCTCTTGATTTTCCAGAAGATGTTAAAACCCACCACCAATACCCCCGGCTTCAAGTGAGCAGCATACAAGTCCAGCAGTAAAGATGCTGATAGACACCTCCTGCCTGTTCTTGCTGATGTACTTCTTGGTCTTTCCAAACATATTAAAACCTGCCACCAATACTGGGTCTTCAGTTGAACAGCAAAGAACTCCAGTAGTATGCTGGATAATACCTCCTGCCTGTTCTTGCTCATGTGCCTCTTGATCTTTTATAAAGCATGTAAAATCTTTAGCAATAGAGATGCTAGTAGACACCTCCTGCCTGTTATTTCTGATGGGCCTCTTGATCTTCCTGAAGAAATTAAAACCCACCACCAATACCCCCGGCTTCAATTGAATAGCATACAAGTCAAGCAGTTAAGATGCTAGTAGAAATGCTTTGCCTGTTCTTGCTGATATGCCTTTTGATCTTCCAGAAGATATCAAAACCCGGCACCAACACCCCCTGCTTTAATTGGGCATCAAACAAGTCCAGCAGTAAAGATGCTGATAGACACCTCCTGCCAGTTCCTGCTGATGTTCCTCTTGGTTTTCTAGATGTTAAAACCCACCACCAATACCCCGGCTTCAAGGGAGCAGCATACAAGTCCAGCAGTAAAGATGCTGATAGATACTTCCTGCCAGTTCCTGCTGAAGTTCCTCTTGATTTTCCAGAAGATGTTAAAACCCACCACCAATACCCCTGGCTTCAAGTGAGCAGCATACAAGTCCAGCAGTAAAGATGCTGATAGACACCTCCTGCCTGTTCTTGCTGATGTACTTCTTGGTCTTTCCAAACATATTAAAACCTGCCACCAATACTGGGTCTTCAGTTGAACAGCAAAGAACTCCAGTAGTATGCTGGATAATACCTCCTGCCTGTTCTTGCTCATGTGCCTCTTGATCTTTTATAAAGCATGTAAAATCTTTAGCAATAGAGATGCTAGTAGACACCTCCTGCCTGTTATTTCTGATGGGCCTCTTGATCTTCCTGAAGAAATTAAAACCCACCACCAATACCCCCGGCTTCAATTGAATAGCATACAAGTCAAGCAGTTAAGATGCTAGTAGAAATGCTTTGCCTGTTCTTGCTGATATGCCTTTTGATCTTCCAGAAGATATCAAAACCCGGCACCAACACCCCCTGCTTTAATTGGGCAGCATACAAGTCCAGCAGTAAAGATGCTGATAGACACCTCCTGCCAGTTCCTGCTGATGTTCCTCTTGGTTTTCTAGATGTTAAAACCCACCACCAATACCCCGGCTTCAAGGGAGCAGCATACAAGTCCGGCAGTAAAGATGCTGATAGACACCTCCTGCCAGTTCCTGCTGATGTTCCTCTTGATTTTCCAGAAGATGTTAAAACCCACCACCAATACCCCCGGCTTCAAGTGAGCAGCATACAAGTCCAGCAGTAAAGATGCTGATAGACACCTCCTGCCTGTTCTTGCTGATGTACTTCTTGGTCTTTCCAAACATATTAAAACCTGCCACCAATACTGGGTCTTCAGTTGAACAGCAAAGAACTCCAGTAGTATGCTGGATAATACCTCCTGCCTGTTCTTGCTCATGTGCCTCTTGATCTTTTATAAAGCATGTAAAATCTTTAGCAATAGAGATGCTAGTAGACACCTCCTGCCTGTTATTTCTGATGGGCCTCTTGATCTTCCTGAAGAAATTAAAACCCACCACCAATACCCCCGGCTTCAATTGAATAGCATACAAGTCAAGCAGTTAAGATGCTAGTAGAAATGCTTTGCCTGTTCTTGCTGATATGCCTTTTGATCTTCCAGAAGATATCAAAACCCGGCACCAACACCCCCTGCTTTAATTGGGCATCAAACAAGTCCAGCAGTAAAGATGCTGATAGACACCTCCTGCCAGTTCCTGCTGATGTTCCTCTTGGTTTTCTAGATGTTAAAACCCACCACCAATACCCCGGCTTCAAGGGAGCAGCATACAAGTCCAGCAGTAAAGATGCTGATAGATACTTCCTGCCAGTTCCTGCTGAAGTTCCTCTTGATTTTCCAGAAGATGTTAAAACCCACCACCAATACCCCTGGCTTCAAGTGAGCAGCATACAAGTCCAGCAGTAAAGATGCTGATAGACACCTCCTGCCTGTTCTTGCTGATGTACTTCTTGGTCTTTCCAAACATATTAAAACCTGCCACCAATACTGGGTCTTCAGTTGAACAGCAAAGAACTCCAGTAGTATGCTGGATAATACCTCCTGCCTGTTCTTGCTCATGTGCCTCTTGATCTTTTATAAAGCATGTAAAATCTTTAGCAATAGAGATGCTAGTAGACACCTCCTGCCTGTTATTTCTGATGGGCCTCTTGATCTTCCTGAAGAAATTAAAACCCACCACCAATACCCCCGGCTTCAATTGAATAGCATACAAGTCAAGCAGTTAAGATGCTAGTAGAAATGCTTTGCCTGTTCTTGCTGATATGCCTTTTGATCTTCCAGAAGATATCAAAACCCGGCACCAACACCCCCTGCTTTAATTGGGCATCAAACAAGTCCAGCAGTAAAGATGCTGATAGACACCTCCTGCCAGTTCCTGCTGATGTTCCTCTTGGTTTTCTAGATGTTAAAACCCACCACCAATACCCCGGCTTCAAGGGAGCAGCATACAAGTCCAGCAGTAAAGATGCTGATAGATACTTCCTGCCAGTTCCTGCTGAAGTTCCTCTTGATTTTCCAGAAGATGTTAAAACCCACCACCAATACCCCTGGCTTCAAGTGAGCAGCATACAAGTCCAGCAGTAAAGATGCTGATAGACACCTCCTGCCAGTTCCTGCTGAAGTTCCTCTTAAGATGTTAAAACCCACCACCAATACCCCCGGCTTCAAATGAGCAGCATACAAGTCAAGCAGTAAAGATACTGATAGATACTTCCTGCCAGTTCCTGCTGATGTTCCTCTTAAGATGTTAAAACCCACCACCAATACCCCGGCTTCAAGCGAGCAGCATACAAGTCCAGCAGTAAAGATGCTGATTGACACCTCCTGCCAGTTCCTGCTGATGTCCCTCTTGATTTTCTAGAAGATGTTAAAACCCACCACCAATACCCCGGCTTCAAGTGAGCAGCATACAAGTCCAGCAGTAAAGATGCTGATTGACACCTCCTGCCAGTTCCTGCTGATGTTCCTCTTAAGATGTTAAAACCCACCACCAATACCCCGGCTTCAAGCGAGCAGCATACAAGTCCAGCAGTAAAGATGCTGATTGACACCTCCTGCCAGTTCCTGCTGATGTTCCTCTTAAGATGTTAAAACCCACCACCAATACCCCGGCTTCAAGCGAGCAGCATATAAGTCCAGCAGTAAAGATGCTGATTGACACCTCCTGCCAGTTCCTGCTGATGTTCCTCTTAAGATGTTAAAACCCACCACCAATACCCCGGCTTCAAGCGAGCAGCATACAAGTCCAGCAGTAAAGATGCTGATTGACACCTCCTGCCAGTTCCTGCTGATGTTCCTCTTAAGATGTTAAAACCCACCACCAATACCCCGGCTTCAAGCGAGCAGCATACAAGTCCAGCAGTAAAATGCTGATTGACACCTCCTGCCAGTTCCTGCTGATGTTCCTCTTAAGATGTTAAAACCCACCACCAATACCCCAGCTTCAAGCGAGCAGCATACAAGTCCAGCAGTAAAGATGCTGATTGACACCTCCTGCCAGTTCCTGCTGATGTTCCTCTTAAGATGTTAAAACCCACCACCAATACCCCCGGCTTCAAGTTAACAGCATACAAGTCCAGCAGTAAAGGTGCTGATGGACATCTCATGCAGGTTCTTAATGATGTTCCTCTTGTTCTTCACCAGAGAACAGCATGATGGTGATCCCGTCTTTTGAAACAGATAGTTCAATCAAGGACCAGACGATTGAAATATGACATTGGCCAAGGTTTGCAAGTGAGTTCAGGAAACTCTCAGTGGGGAATTGTCAGCAGAACAAAACAAAAAACAAAAACAAAAAACAAAAAAAAAAAACTAAAAAAAACAATAACCATAAATAAAAAACACAAACAAACAAGCAAAAGATCACAAAGGAAAAGAAAAATCAAAGTATAAAAAAAAATCAAAAAGAAAATGCAAAGAAACAAAAAAGGAAAAACAAAACAAAACAAAAATCAAACCCTAAAGTACAAACAAGGAAAAAAAAAAACCCAACAAAAAAAAAAAAAAAAAAAAAAAAAAAAATGAAAAAAAAAGCAAAACAAAATTAAAAACACAATCAAGAAACAATCCCCAAAACACAAACAAACAAAAAACACAAGCACAGAAACAAAAACCAAGAAAAAAAACAAAGAAAAACCAACAATAAACACAAACACAAAAAACCAACAAAAACAAAAAACCAAAAAAATACAAACAAAAAACAAAGCCCAAAACATAAGCAAACTAAAAGAAACAACCAAAAACATAAAAATCAAAATAAACAAACACATGCCGAAAACAATAAAAGGAAAAAAATAGAAGAAAAAACACAAAACAAACCCCAAAACAGACAGAAAAACCCACAAAAAAAATTGAAACAAATGGAAAACAAAAAAAAAAACAAAAACAAAAAAACAAAAAAACAAAAAAACCACAAGCAAAAAAAGAAACCTTAAAACACAAATAACAACACACAACAAAAAACCCAGAACCAAACAAATAAGATAAACCAAACCTCAAAATAAATGAAAACAAAAAACACACAAACAATAAAACAAAAAACCCCAAACAGTTAAAAACAGAAACAACAAACAAAAACATAAATAAAAACAAAAACAAAAAACAAAACTAAAAACATAAGCAAAATTAAAAAACCAAAAACGCCAATTCATTGTCAAGACAGTATTTTCTGTACACATGGTCTTGCGTGTGTTGGATGGACAGCAGCAGCTTCCAAGCTTGCGGTGGTTACGTCCCAGAGATGGCATTGGGCGGCAGTCCCACATCCCAGGGTAGGACTCAGTTGAAGAGAGTGGGCTTCATCGGGGCAGACAGCTCAGCACCTGTTTTAAATCTCTTCAACTCATCCTACTTGAGGTGTATTAGAAGCATCGATGGAAAAAGTTCAGGGGTGGGAACCACAGTAACTTGGTGGATGTTGTTACAGTAAGCGACTGTGCAGGATTTCCCACACCATCCTCTTCCTAAAGATGGGCATGTGCTTCTGGGAAAAGGTCACAGGTTGGTCTCTAGAGATGTAATCTGCGTATTTACAAGTGAACATTCCACAGTCGCTCCCATTCAGTTGCTGAGGAATCTCCTCCGAATTCACATTGTATTGCTTCCACTCCAAAGGGTCCAGCTCGATGTTCCTGCGTGTCTTGCTCTCGTTTTGTAAATATTGGAAGATGGTCTCACAGATAGTCTTCCCTGTCTGTCCCATTGAATCGAAGTAGGCAATACTTCGGTGTCTTAAATCGATTACCACTAGACTCCAATGTACCTTCCGGTGAATAGGCACCAAGATAAGTTCTTTTTCAAAGAGATCGATTCCTCGGGTCCATCTTTTCACAGAATTGTAACCGCCATGTTTCAGCTTGGGGTAGAAGAAAGTGCTGAACGCATGAAGAGCCGGGTAGCCTTGGCTTTTATTTCTCTCAACCAGAAGATTCATATAGAAATTGATGACCTCATCGTTGAGCCACTGACCGTTCTCGAGTGTCCGGATGTCCCCTCGGGTGATTTGCAACTTGAATCCGCTGCTTAAGATTTCCTCCGGGGCTCCTGGACCCAATGCGTTCTTAATTTCCTTCTCCATGTCCTCTGTAATATCGAGGATTTGATCCACTTCCCTGCCCTTTCCTTGGCCTGCGAGAGGCTTTTTCTCTGCCGCAAGTACTGCCATCTTGTTGGGGAGTAGCCTACCGCCGCCACAGTCCAGGATGGTTTGAGCCGATGTTCCCTGTGAGTCAGGCTCCAAGCTGTTCTCCCCTCTTCCTTCAAGGTTTACCCCACCTCTCTTCTGTGTAACAGACCTCTCCTCTGAACACCTCTTCTCTCTCTTGTCTGGTGAGAGACATTCTTTTATGGCGACAACAGTAGATGGTACTTGCTCTCTCTGTGTTGGTTTTGACTCACGACTGTGCCCAGACACGCCACCTTGGATCTCCGAGGTGTCCATAAGGATTGGGTGGGGCCTGTATGGGTCGGACCTCTCTTGATGGCCGCATTGAAGGTGTAACTTTCCGTATTTTTCCTTTAGGGGGCTTTGTTCTTTCTCCTCCAGGACGGAATAGGGCCGCTTGCGACCCTTGCAACCATCACCAGACTTCCAGTCAGTTACAGCCTGGTCTGGAGGTCCTTCGGTACACTCCGGGGGTTTTAGTTGTTTTGGACTCTCTTCCCAGGGGTTGCGTACCTGACCCTTGCCCAGCAGTTCTCTTTGATGTTCCTGAGGGGTCTTCTTCAGAGCCTTGCCGGGCTCATTAAACACCATCTCTGTCCCATCCAGGCATTTTCTTTTTGGACCTTGTCCCAAAGCTTCAGACATCATCTCTGCCCCACTCTCATCCTGGTGTTTCCGTTTTAGATCTTTTTCTGAAGCTTCGGGCCTCTCCCACCAAGGCTGTTTAGGTTGCCACATGGTGACCCGCTTAAATTGCTTTTTCGAGGGTGCAGGCTCCAGTTTGGGTGCAACCTTTCTGCTGCCTGGCTCCGGGTGGGTACTCTTGGGTTGTTCACCCTGTCTGAAGAATCACTTCTTCGGAAACCTACTTGGCTCAGAGTAGGTGAATAGTCAGATGGTGGCAGTTCACCCGGGTCCACACTGGGAAACCCCGGGGAGTTCTAAGAATACTTCCTCAGAAGTATCTTTCTAGGGCGCTGTAACCAGCTACCTAACCAAAACTTCGAATTTGGACTGATCGTCCTAGTTAATCACTAGTAAGACACCAGGTCTAAACCTAGCAGCTAACACATTGGAGGCAACCTCACGAATGAAGCCTAACTCAGGGGGTTGCCCCTAAACACGGCCTTCAAGGTTCCATAGCTGGTTGTGATGTCACCTGAAAGAACGCAAATCAACGTTTTTTTTGAAGGGTGAACCCAACCCCAACTGGGTCCAGGATTTCAAAGCGCTCCCTTACCCGGAGTGGGAAGTTTGAATGAATTGATACATATATCAGTTCCCTTTGGCAAAGCACGAGGTTACCTAAATCATCTCGGCATAAATTAGCTGGTCCTAACTAGTACATTTGTCTTTTAGGAAACTGCCCCATCATGGTCAATTATAGAAAACAAAATATAAGTGCCCTTCAACATATCTTCTCACAATATGCTTGCTAATTATGTAATTGTAAAATACATAGAATTTTACAGTTACAAAACCTAATAGGTACTGTGGTGTGATAAAACTTTTTTTCCCTCCTGGATAAGGAAACCAAGACAGACCAAAGTGTCCACACCACCAGAGTCCTACTCGGTGAACCAATAAGTTGTATTGGGGTTACTTATAGGAATATGGGTGAGGGGTTACTTACAGGTGCAGAAATGACTGAAAGAGAGCTGCATCACCAAAGTCCACCCCAGCATGGGTGACAGCTCACAAAAGCTGGGACCTGGAGTCACTGCACAGCCAGTAGATGGCTCAACAGGCTGGAAAATGTCCTTTCCAGGTGCCTCAGTTGGTCTAAACTTCTTCCAGACAGCTGGTATGAGGTTGGCCCTGTTGGGAGTCTTCTTTGCAGCTCGGCTTCCTTTCATCCGAGAGGGACTCTCAGCTTTTATTGCTCTCTGACAGGGAAGGAGCCTGGTGAATCTGATCAGTTTCAGGGACCATTTTGAGATCTTTTGAGTTGCCTTCCTCCCTGAGGAGCTTCCCTTCAGAGTGAATGAAGGGTGGAATAGTTCAGTGTTTCAATATTGGAGAATTGTGCACTTGGTGCCAATTCACCAAGGATCAATACATTGCCCTAAGAGAATAAATAAAATCTCACCATTGTCAATAGGATCCATTGAGAAAGATGTGTCACTACTTCCATTACAAGCCTAGCAATAACACAAGCCCTGAACTCCTCCCTAGAAAACAATTGGAAGAATTAAATTGGAGCTGGAGTTACAGAGGTGTGTGTTTTCAGTGGGTCCTGGGATCTGCACCCCAGCCGTCATGATTAAACAGCAAGCAGTTTAACCACTGATCCATCTCTGGCCCCTTGAGCAGCTCCTTCCTTGTTCTAGTTTCAAAAGTATGGAGATATTTTTACAAAAATGTGAGAAAAAGAATTGACACAGATATTGTTTTTTTCCACTGAAAATATTAATAAATTGTGCAAGTATATTTATGCCAATGTTTTACTGTAAGGAAAAAGTGTGCTTTTTTTTTTTTCTGTAAAAGGTTTGAATTTCTTGTGATTATTTCCCCAGGTGTCATTTTGTTTGTACCAAGCTTCTTTTTCTTCTAATTACACCTTAGAGGGATTTGTTCCCATACCAAGAAAAAAAATTGCAAATTACCACACTGGTCTTACATTAACCTAACAGGGCTGCCTTTGTGATGGTGAAAATTATGTTTAGAGGATACATTTGTTGTGCTAGGCTTGTAAAAACAAAATTGTTTTAAGCTTGTATAAGCCATGAGGAAATGACTCTATCTTGAATGTACCCTGTCAAGTAGCCTGAGATAGACCACTTCCTAATGTGGTTTAGCTACTCTTAAAACATTGGTGATTACTGCAAAATATTTCAGTGCCTTAACTATTCCTACAAAGCCAAGGGTCACAAGATTAAACAGGCTAACTGCTAAGTTCTGCTTCTGTACAAAACACCTGCTTGCTCACATGGCTGAGGCACCTGGGGGACATGTCACAAAATCAAGCCTTGCCTGCACCTGGACAGGATTTGGCTTCCCCAAATTGTAACTTGGTAAATTTTACCTATATAATCTGTTGGCTAACAATAGCCCTGGCCTTATATAGAGAATCCTCTCTGGGTTGGTCCTGGTCAGTCTTCTTTTAATAAAAAGTCATTTATTTACTGAAAGCAAAACTTGAGTCAGACTGGTGAATCTCTGAAGGACCCCAGACCCATAGCACCTTTTCTTCCATGGTCCATACCCTGCAGAACAATGTTTTGAGTTCTTAGACTTATGTTCTTTTGGCTGGCTGTTCTGGTTGGTACCACTCCAAGGGTGCTTAGCCTCATGGAAAGCACAGCCTTCATCTCTTGCTGATGTTCAAAGGAATCTTCTGGCTATTTTCCCACCCACTGTAGGTTTTATTAGGTCAATAAATGTCCCTTATAATCCTACTTAGGAGAGATTTTGGTTTTGTTTTCTTTAAATTGCTAATGGAAGTTTACATTTTTCCAGGGTTTTTGTTTGTTTTGTCCTTTGAGACAACTGTAACATTTTCCTCTTTTAATTTAACAAGATCAGCTTTGGGTCCTAGGAAAAACTGGAGAGTGGTCATGATTTTTTTCTTAAACCATTGTCAGTTTTTATTCTACATTTGCAATGTTTTATTGAATCATGCCAACATGTTTCTAGTTTTCCCCTACTCTTATTATTTTTCTTTTTTGAGACAGGGTGTTGCTATGCCGCCCAGACTGGATTTGAATGTAAGATTCTCCTGCCTCAGCTTCCACATTGCTGAGATGATAATCATTTAACCGTACATCCAGCTTCTACTCTTCTGCTTTAGCATTAAAGATTCCCAGCCTGGTAAAGTCTCCTGGGGTTGTTTACTTGCACGATTTGGATCTGAGTCTTTGTTTCCCTCTTTTACTGTGTGTTTGTTCCTAGAATGAACTTAGAGTCTCACACAGGCTTTACTGATGAGCTATTCTCTCAGTGGATTCATGTTTCTTGAATGTGTAGCAGAACTTGCTAGAAAAAAATATCCTGTTTCTGGTGTTTTCTTTTGGGGGAAATGCTGTAACTCTTCATTCACTCTCTGGTGGCTATATAAATGCTCCTTTCCCCTCTATTTGCTCTTGGTAGGTTATATTTTCTAAGAATTAGTCTATTTTTCTCTAAATTTTCAAATTAATTGGCATATTTGGCCATAGCACTGCTTTCCTAAAATTATTTAAAAACGTAATTAGTATTAAGTTAATTTAGTGTCAAATGTAGAAGATTTTGTTAGATTTTCAAGTCAGCTTTAGGTAGATATGGTGGTTTAAATAGGTTTGACCCTCATAGATTCATGTGTTTGAATGTCTGGTCCATGGGCAATGGCATTATTAGGAGGTATGGCCTTGTTGGAGTAGATATAGCACTGTGAGGGTGGGCTCTGAAGTCTCCTATGCTTAAGTTCCACCCAGTGTAAAATTACAGTCTCCTGGCTGCCTTCAGATCAAGATGTAAAAGAATTCTGCTCCTCCAGTACCATGTCTACCTGTACACTGCCATGCTTTCTGCCATGATGATAATGAACGGAACCTTCAAACCTGTAAGCCAGCCCCAATTAGATGCTGTCCTTTTTATAAGAGTTGCCTTGGTCACTGTGTCTCTTCAGAGCAGTCAACCCCTAAGATAGCAGGTTAGACAGTAAATGTTTAAAATGCTGAGTTATATATTTTTTGTTATTTTCTTAACTTTTTGTTTGGAGATAGGATTTGACCCTGTGGTCAAGGTTGGCACAGAATTCATCAGTGTTCCAGTGCCAGAATTACAGCTGTGATCCACCACGCCCAGCTGTTTCACTATTTTAAATTGTCTAAGCTAATTTAATTAAGCTTGTAAGTGATATTAAACACTGAAAGGACAGTTACCAGTGAGGTAACTGAGCATTAATCAAAGAGCAAGTAAAGAAGACAACATAAAAACAGTAGCTTGATACACAAAGTAATGCAGTGTACAAGCTGAACCCAACAAAACTAGTCCTTTAATTGTTCAAAACAAGTAAATAGACAAAGATCTTCAAATATTCTTTCCCATGCCCCCCCCCCCAAATCCCTTCAGACATTAAAAATCTGCTGATGAAGGCTGGAGAGATGGCTCAGCGGTTGAGAGCAATGACTGTTCTTCCCAAGGTCCTGAGTTCAAATCCTAGTAACTATATGGTGGCTCACAACCATCTGTAATGAGATCTGATGCCTTCCAAAACTTAGCCAGTTTATAGAGACTGCTGATCACCTAGACAGTCCGTCATTCCTTAAAATGTTGGAGCATCAGTATTTAGCCTTCTGGCCTAGGATCACATCTGACAGACCTTTGTGGTGCAGAATTGTGAAGGGCTGATAATTCTGGCTCAGCAAAGATTATCAGTCAACTATTCTGCATAATGTGTACCTTTCTGGACAGTATTTGTCTGTAGATGAAATAGGCAGTTTTTGCCTAGTGGCTGTCTCACCATTGGTGTAATTCCATTGATGCTCAATTTCTTCTTAGAATCCAAGAAGGGGTGTTGTCAGGAGCAGACAGGTTTCTAGATAAATGATCTTTAACAAAGAAATGTCCATAAATGTCATATTCTGTGGACTTCTGATGCCTTTGAAGATTATCTATCTATGCAAAGTGTTTCTGAACTCTTAGGCCTACTCTCTGCCATTTTTAATTAAATTATCTCAAAAACACCCCTTTAATTACTCAGAACCATGAGCTTGCTATCTGGCTCTTAACCTGCATTGCTTAATCATCTAAAAACAGTTTATAATTGCAGTTATAGGATTGGGTCTAAGCCTTGTACTTTGAAAATTTTTGTAACAAGTAAGTTCTATACCAATGTAAAGATATGATTTTAGTTATCAAATGAAATTATGGCTGTATAAATCAATCTAGCTAATTCCTCCCTGTTAAATTCTGGTCATTTCTAAATTCCTCATAAAAACAACCTTAGAATGACCACCTTAAGCCCCAGAAAGTCCAGGGAATCAGGGTGATGACTCTTCATTGGCTTCTTCAAGCTGTACATGGGCGTTAAGATCCTTGTGGGTAGGGGGAGGGAAAATGAGGGAGCTGTATGATCTTAAGAAGGCCACCCAATGATTGTTCTGACTTCTGATGTCTGTCTTGATTGGATCTGGCTGAAAGTCCCTGAGATCAGGAACCCAAGCAGGCCAGTTCAGCATTCTGATGACGATCTTCACCAAATCTGCACATTCTGCAACATATAATCTCAAAACAAAATTTCAGCATCATCAAGATATATTTTTGTTTAATTTTCTTGAATCTAGTTTGTCAAGCGGTCTCCCTCTATCAAATCCAATCCATATAACTCTGGAAGGCATCCAGAGCCTAATCCACTTTTTTAATGACGCAAAGAAAACACCCTTACAAATTAGCTTAACCCTTAGTCTACAATGGGAAAAGCTTGTATCTTGTAATCTCCTCCAGATAAATATTATTATCATAAAATCAAGATCACACACATTTTGAAAATTAAAACAATATAAAACAAATGAATGAACTAAAACACTCTATGAGCCTATTCTTAGGCCTCTAATAATCTGTCCTGTCAGGAAATCAACTCAAAATTCCCATGGAACCACATTAAGAGAATGTGAGGCTCCTGCTGCGATAATTTTAAAATAACCACAAACCTTCGACAGCTGGCACTGATGAGCCATATGGCAATTAGTGAGATAATTTATTAAACAATTTAAACACCTTCTATCAATACCAATACCAATAAGTAAGCAAGTTGTCAAACCAAGACTTTAGCCCAAAATACATCAGTCTGTTAAGCTCTCTTTCTGGAGCATCAGATCTTCATTTATTAATAACTTACATAATATATGTCTGTATTCACTCTGCCTGGTGTACAGACTTCTATTTTTAATAACATTATTAACTTGCAAATATTACCACTCTCTACTAGGAGTCAGTGACTAATTATTTTCACGAGTGAAAATCCCCACGTGATTCGGATAAACTCTACTCTCTCCTAACTATAAAAACAAACTTAATCACAATTTCATTAATATCTATCATTAAGAAGCAGGCAGTTGGAGCTGGAGTGGTGGCTCAGTGGTTAAGAACACTGACTGCTCTTCCAGAGGTCCTGAGTTCAATTCCCAGCAACCACATGGTGGCTCACAACCATCTGTAATGGGATATGATGCCCTCTTTTGGTATGTCTGAAGATAGCTACAGTACTCATATAAATAAAATAAATAAAAAGAAGCAGGCAGTTTGTCTAAGATTTTAACCCAAAATTCCAGTGGAGCCCATGTGCAAAGAATATGGGTACCCTGAAAGACTTAACAGAGCACTAAATCTTTCTACTATCTTTAAAACAATTAAACCAAACCTAAACTAAATCGTTTTTGAAACAACTTTTGTAAAAGAAGCATGTAGCTCCTGATCTCTAACTCTCTGTGTTCAGCGTAGCCTGAATTTTTCACAGCAGGGAACCTAGAACCTTGAACCTTTGGCATTTCTTTTATTTAAGGTCCCTCCCCCAACCACACTTGAGACATCACGTGATCTAACATGGCGCTGGCTCCCTCTTTCTGGAAATAGAACTTTCTCTTAGGCTGATAATCTTAACTTACTGGATTCTTGCCTAACATGTTGGTCTGCGACCTGTTGCTGTAAAAATAAAAAATAGATCTGCAGCTAATGGTCCCGCACGTTCTCACTTGAAGCAGCTCCACAAGAGACACACACACACACACACACACACACACACACACACACACACACACACACGCATGTTCCTTCCACGTTCTCACTCAGTGTGGGCAACAGAGCCGGATCTGCATGCTCCAGCTGCCCCTCAGCCATTGCTTTTACACACCGTCCTCTTTATCTGGTAAAATCAAAGTTCCAGAAATTTGTAATTTAGCATTTAGATTTACATATTAAATTCTCAATCCACAATACATCCAAACAATAAGTTCTCTGCCACTTAGTAAAGATATAAACCACTCACCTAAACAAGATAAAATCGATCTAGTTCGCTTAAATCTGAACCATCCTCCTCCGCAGCCTCCATCTTGATTCTCCGTGCTTCCTCCTCCTCTCCTTTCCTAGACTTTTCCCCGCCTACCTTTGCTTCTCATCCAATGATAGGCTAGATCCGCTTTGCTGCATAATGACATCATCCTACGGGGGATGGATTCAATGGCAGCCATTTGCAGGTGGAGCTAATAGGCTAGACTTTGTGACTTCTACTTGAATTCTCTTTGAGGGCAGGGGCTTTGGTTTTCTTCTCAGCCACATCCTTAGCAGCTAGAGAGACTAGAGCCTTCTGGAACAATCAAAGAGAGCTATGACATGCGTGCGTGCGTGCGTGCATGTGTGTGTGTCCCTCAAGGGGCAAGTAGGGGCAGAACTCCAGTACCACAGGCCATAGCAAGGCCACTCCAATCCTAGCTTAGCCATAGATTTGGCAGAGCCCAAACCAGAGAGAATGTTCCTCATGAAGGGCCAAGTAGGTACATAAAATCAGAGCAGGGGATACAGCAGAGGGCTGGCCAATAAAATCCACAGTCCCCCCTGCTCCCCGCCCCCGCCCCCGTCCCCAAAGCTATAAGGGAATGTGGTGACTTGCCAAACCAGAGAACTCAGAAGCAAATATCAAAGCCAGGGAGCACAGCCAGGAATCCCAGAGCAGAGAGATGAAGAGAAAGAGCAAATGGGTAGATCACAGCTGGGAGGGGCCCAGGCCAACCAGGAGCAGACATTCGAGGCTTGCTTTAAAGTGCCTCCAGAGCCAAGCTGGGGTGGGCGGGTCAAGGTTACAGGGGTCACGGTGGGGCTGGACAGAGTGGGATTTCTGGGGCTTCTTGCTCTCCAGAGCAGAACCTGGAAAAACAGCATGTGGAGATAGAAGACATATGGCCGTCTCTAAAGGGGTTGAGAACCTGGGTAAGCAGCCTGAAGCCAGGACTCGGTCTCTGAGCAGCATGGCCAAAGAGCTGGCGTACACCTGCCCCAGGGTCGATAGCAGGACTCCGAGCCGAAAGACTGGAAAGAAGTCCGATAAGTCGTCACTGAAGACAAGGCTAGTGGCACGTATTTAAAATCCCAATCTTTGCAAGGGTCAGGGGTTAAAGGTCTTCCTTAGCTAAATCGTGAGTTTGAAGCCAACCTGGTCGATGTGAAATCCTGTCTCAGGGCAATGTTGCTAAAGGAAAAAGGCAGAATTAAAATATTGTGGCAAAGTCCTAACTCCATCCAGCCTAACATCGTGGATAAGAGGACAGAAACAACAACAACAACAAACAAACAAAACAGCAACAAAAACACTAACCTTTTCAAAATTATATTTAAAAAAGAAGGAGGAGAAGAAGAAGAGGGAGAGAAGAAGGTCCTAAGACACTCAAAAGACTTGAGCTAGTCATCTGAGGACTTCTGATTCCTTCTAGAACAGGCTCCCCAACCTGCTGGCTGGAAAACCCATTGCCTTCCAATGGAGCTGGTTATCTGCTATTGACCTCTCTTATAGCCCCACAGCCTCCTGGGTATCATATCATCCTTACAGCAGCGGAATTACTTACCCACACGGGTGCTTGCTATACCAAAAGCCTAACAAAGAAACAAAAAACAGCTTTCTTCATGTTGCTTTAATTTTTTGTTTTGTTTTGTTTTCCTGGATGCAAGCCAGGGCCACATGTGCTAGGCAAGTGCTCCAGGGCTGTGTTACCCTTGGCTCTACCCACGATCAGCCCACCTGCTTTCCTGAGAGCTGGCTGAGGCAGGAGCCAAGGGAGGCTGGAGGTCTGCACTGTATTTTCAAGGTACATACGTTTTCTGGCCACTGTGATAAAACATCAAAGAGAAGCAAGGTGTGGTTTGAGGGAATCCCATATGTTGTGGGAAATATAGTAACAGGAACTGCTTACACCAGGGGCACAGCTCAGTTAACTCTAGATACATCAGGACACAGAGAGCTTGGGATGCTGACCTGTAACTTCTTTTTTTCTTACAACTTTATTTAAAAATAAATTTATTTTTTTATTCTAATGGCTGAGTAGTACTCCATTGTATAAATGTACCACAATTTCTGTATTCATTCATCTACTAAAGGACATCTGGGTTCTTTCCAGCTTCTGGCTATTATAAATAAGGCTGCTATGTACAGATTTTGGTATAAAATTATATGAATATATTTTTGTCAGTACTTGATTTTTAAAAAGGTTTGATAGTATGCATTCAAAGTAGTCACCATAAGCATAAAATACATGTAAAAAATGTAACTTGGAAATAGTCAAAGTTTTCTTGGTGCGTATAGATTAAATATAATTAAATAAAAATTTAAATACCAAGAATTGCCACAGGGCTATCTTCTTAGCTCTTAAGTTTTTAATGATTTAAGGTCTAGGTGTACCCCACTCTGAGAGGGTGCTATACACTTACTGGTTTTTTGGGGTTTTTTTGTTTTTTATTTTTTTGTTTTTTTCTAAGGACTGAGGCTTCCACTTTTTGGCCTTTCTTTTTTTAAAGCTTCATATGGTCTGTGAGTTGTTTCTTGGGTATTCAGAGCTTTTCTGGGGCTAGTATCCAATTATCAGTGACTACATATTACGTCTGTTCTTTTGTGACTGGGTTACCTCACTCAGGATGATATTCTCTAGATACATCCATTTTCCTAGAAATTTCATAAGGTCATTACTTCTAATAGCTGAGTAGTATTCCATTGTGTAAATGTACCACAATTTTTGTATCCATTCATCTACTGAAGGACATCTGGGTTCTTTCCAGCTTTGGCTATTATAAATAAGGCTGCTATGAATGTGGTGGAGCATGTGTCCTTATTGTATGTTGGAGCATCTTTGGGGTTGACCTGTAACTTCTAAGGCTTGACTTTAGGGTACTACTTCCAACAAAGCTCTGTGACACTCCAGAACAGCACCACCAGCTGGGGACCAAGTGTTCAAACACAGGGGCCTGAAGGGACATTGCACATTGAGGCCATGGTGCTCGCTGAGGCTAGTGACTGATCTCCCCCAGCCCATTCCTCCATAGAAAGAATGTCTGCAGTGGGCATCAAGCTAGGAGATGTGGTGGCGAATGCCTGCAACAGAAGCCTTTGGGAGGCTGAGACAGGGCAAGTTTTGTCTCAAAAGCTGTAGGTAGATGTCATTGTCGCCGTCACCATCCCACCACCGCCTTTTGCCTTAACTGTGTTGCGCTCAAATTTGTTACCAGATTGAATAATGTTGTGGATTAGAATTAAGTTTGACTGCTAATTCCAAAAACAGTCTTGGGTCACTCCACAATGAACTGACTTAAACGTGAAGAATGTGTCTCACATGAAATCCATTAGAGCGGTGTAACGCTATGGTCATTTGGCTATGTCCTGAGTAGTTGCCCGTCTAAGGTCATCTGAGGATCCAGCGCAGCTACACCGCGTCATAGTTACACTGCAGCCAGACATCACGTCATAGTGCCTACAACTCCCTAGGATAAAGAGCGTGCCCCTTCCTTTTAGGTCACTCCTGGAAATCTTACCTCTGCTCGCCTTCACTGACCACACTTTGTCACATAACCACACTGGTGGAAGCTGGGAATCATGATTTTGTTCTGTGTCTAAATAAAAACAAAAGAGCCCCATCCTGTTACTTGAAAAGGAGACAGGGGTCTATATCAGAAGTGGTCACTTCTCCATCCTCATCTCCCTGTGAGTAGCAGCAGCTGACCTCCACTGACCCCAAAACCTTCCCTTTACCACTGAGAGCAAATCACACCAGTTTCTCCTCCTCTTCCTCCCCTAAACGCACATCTCAGCACAGCGCTGGCCACAGCTTCTCTTCTCAGCCCCAACTCTCCTCAGTCACGTCCCCAACTCCCAACCCAAGTAAGACTCTGCTGTCCTTCCCGAGTCTGGCCCAGGGAGGAAGGTGTCCACTGAAGGGCAGGCCCAGCATCCAGGCAAGGCCTCCTGCATCCCTGCTCAGGACCGGGAGCCAAGGGAGACTGCAGCAGGCGCAGGCGCGGCTTCTGTATCAGGCTCTCTGAAGCCCAGACTAGTGCAGCACAGTAGAGCAGTTGATCTGAGTAAGGTGCCTGGTTATGCTGTGGAACCACAGCCAGCCTCCTAGTACGTCCTTCTCAAGAGCATTCCAACTCTTCAGCGCTAAGTCAGGTTCCTGCTCCCATAGGCTTGGTTCAGCAGGGCCTGTCTGGGTGCACACCTACCCCACTTGCACCTTGTTTTGTGTGTGTGTGTGTGTGTGTGTGTGTGTGTGTGTGTGTGTGTTTTTGCGCACGCATGTGCGCGCGCGTGCTATTGAACAGGCGCAGAACTCCATTCCTGCACAAAGAAATCACATGAACGTAGACATCTGTGTTTGTAGCAGACTTTACTGAAGATTTGAAGAGATGGAGGTTTACATAGAAAAAAATACAAAAACCTTAAAATTGAATATTAGACATCTGTGAGTGTACAAAAAGCCACCATTCCCGCTGCTGGGCTCTGGCTCTCTAGGAAGGCACACACATACCTGTGCCCTTTCTAATTCACTAGGTATATATACAAAAGCCAAGTTCCAGACACTTTCCAAAGAAATTTACTTCAGAGATTAGGCTTCACTGTGTAGTCCCCAATGGTCTCATTCTTCTCCTGGGGGTGGGGGCTGGGGGGGACGGCAGAAGGGATCATAACTGTGCAGCCTGGGGCCTGGCTGGGCCTATCAGACATTCTATACAGAGTCAGGTCTTTGGGGGAGAAGGTAGTTATCTTTCTGATCTGTAAGAGAGGTTATCCGAGGTGCCACTGACTCCCCAACTCCCAAAGCTCTATTGGTAGTCAGCAGGGGTCAAACCCCGGTGGCCACTGGGTAGAAACCCTGGGGGAACCTCTCACTGTTCTGTTGTTTATCTTCTGTGCCTGGGAGGCCAGAAAGGGGTTACACTGCCCCAGGGTCTCAGGAGCTCCCGTCCCTGCCTTCCCTCAGTCCTCCAACCTCTGCCATCTGACTCAGTATCCAGCCTGGGAAAGACTAGGGTTGTTTATGTGGGGGTTTTTGTGGGGGGGTGGGGGGGGGCAGGGGTGGGGTCAGGGTACATTTTTTCCATTCCTGTGACACATTGCTGGCTTCCGCTCCATCTCAGACAGTGAGGGAGACCTCTCACCTGTCCCCACTGCAGTCTGACGTTTCCTGCTAACCAGATAGCGCCAGAAGGTTTCCACTCCCAGGATGGAGGGCTCTCTATCCCTAGGACTTTGGGGACCCTTGCTCATCTCCCAGGCCCAGTGACACAGATGGCCATTCCTGCTCCACTCTCTCCTGTCTTTCGCCTGGCTGCCAAGTGGAACAGACCCAGAAAACAAATAATTTCCACCCCCAGACGCCCAGGGGAGCAAGGCTGGATGGGTTCCGGAGCAAGGGTTCCTCCGAACTAGAGCTCCGTTCTAAAAATAGCATCAAAGAAGGCAATCGCTTGCTTAACGCCTCCAGGCCTGCTACCATCCCGAGAGCATTCCAAAGTGCACATCCACACAGGGGGTGCAGGAGGCACCAAGGACTGAACTGCCTATGTCCAACCTCTGTCAGTCAGAATACCCCTGGGACACGCCCGTCCCCTCCCTGTCTCCAGGCTTCTCCATTCTCTCCTTTGGAAAGTTCCTTCGGATACACTGGTCTTTGGTTCGGAGGCCAGTGCAGAGGCCAGGCCTCTGCAGCCTCCCCTCAGGTGAAGCTGACCTTGGGTATCCTCCACAACACTGTCGACGACCTACAAGTCCCCTTAACTTGCTTCCAGTCACCCCCTCCTCCGCAGCCCAAAGTAAGTTCACAGCTACCGGGTCTGTTCTGCTCAGGAACACCTTCCCCTGGAACCTGCCACCCCTCAGAAGCCAGACAACCACTCACCGAGCAAATGAAAAGCACACACCGGCAACCTAAGCTACTTCCCAAAGCTCTCTGGGCCCTGCCTTCTCAGTCTCTACAATACGAGTGCAGGACACAGTGGGGAGCACCCATAGTCCCAGCTTCTCAGGAAGCTGAGGCAGGAGGATCGCTGGAGAGAATAGCCCAGGCAAGAGAGGAAGACCTCATCTTTAAAAGATAAATGGTTTTGGCACAGTATCAGCTTGGTGGGATAAGGGAGGTACCCTAAGTCAAGTGCCATGTTGGCTTGAATGAAGAGGCAGTGAGACAGTCTCCTTATGGTGACGTTCCATTAGGCCACTGAGGTCAGTTAACACAGGAAAAACCTATGAGCCACACTGGGACCCAACATCTGGACTGAGCTGCTTCGAGTCCCAAGAGGCCGACTGCATAGAAGTCTGAAATGTCTGAGGCTGGCGCTTCCAAGGATGCTGTCCAGGGCAGCATAAGTGGGGGAGGGGGCCAGGGCTAGGATTTGAGCATGGGGGGTGGGGGGGGCGCTGCAAATGCAGGCCTGCATGTGGACTGGTGAATCCTGATCACAAGGCCAGGGATGTAATAGTCTTCCTGGGGCCCCCTGACCCTGTTTGATAGCAGGACCTTTACCCAGCACAGTAGGAAGGAAGGAGGCCTGGGTCTAGCCACCATCCTAACATGGTAGGAAGCAGGGTATGGGCTAAACTGCTTTGCGTCCAAGGAGAGGGAATTTGGAGCTACAGAAAGACTGGGTGGCTCGCAGCCAACCTCCTCTCACATGCTTATTTGCATATATCTGGTACGGTCACTTAGCCGGTGTCAAACCCTGGCCCCAGCACCAAAAACCACAGAACATCAATAAATATTAGCCACCTTCCTCTCATAACCTGTCTCCTCAAGGACTACCTCTTCCCTGAGACTCTCTGATCCCTCCTCTCTGTGACAGGCAGTTGCTGTAGGGACCACCCCACCCTAGTGCATAGCTCTTCAGCCTGGGTCCTTAAGCTGGAGATGAAGTTCCCACAGTTAGTACCGATGCATATTTATTGAACATGTGGATGTGCTCAGCACTGTGTGAGGCACTGGCCATACACGAGGTAGGTGAATGTTTATACCCATTTTACAGATGGGGAAACTGAGGCACCACAACATTTTTTTTTGAAAAGGTTGCACACCAAAGTCAGGCTAGACTGACTCCAAGAGCCTTTGTCTCCTCACCTCTGTAGCACCCACTACAATGCTGCCCATTTCTACATCCTCACAGATGCATCCCTGAGTCCTGAGCGCACACACCAACACGCCCAGGTTATAGCTTTCTTCCTGAGGCTCCAGACTACCTAGAACTGGCTTCAGCTGGGGAAGACGGCAGAAAGCCTTGAGCGGGCAGCAGAGAGACAGATCCTCCAGAGGGAGAGAAACGAGGGGGCTGAGGATTAGATCGTTTACCACACGACTGGACTGCGACTTGGGTACTTTACAAACTTTCTCCCCTCGTCAGTGCAAGGAGACTAAGAGAACCTGAGGAGCCTGTGGACGTCAGGCGGCTGGAAACGCTGGCCCTGAAGAACGCCCTGCCTCCAAAGCCTCGCTTCAGTCTGGAGCCCCCGCCCCCTGCAGAAGGAGTAGCTCTTACCCAGTCTCAGTCCCACAACTACGTTGAGGCCACACCTAAATCCAGCCCCCGTTTGCAGGAGTGGAACCTTTCGCCCGTAGCCATCCTTGGGTGAGGATGGCAGGGCTGACGGAACAGTGTACACAAAGTCATACACAGCATCCCTGGGTGTGTGACCCGCGTGCCGTCTGTCCTCAGGTCACTAGTGTGACCAGCAGCAGAGTGTGGGGTTCCAGCAGCTGAGAAGAAACCACTGGGTCTTGAGCTTTGGTGTCTAGGTGATAGGCCTGGCTAAGTCCACTGGGGTTCTGGTTCCTGGGCCATCCTGGGGCATCTCTGGGCATTGCTTCCAGCATGCCTCCTGGTGCCCCCTTCTCCCCTGCCCTTCTGGGCTCATACAGGCCAAACCAGCTCCTCTGAAAACACTCGACACCTTGGGTTTATTGGGGGTTGAGCACTGCACGATCAGGCAGTTTGCTCCTGGTAAGAAGGGGACTGGCAACTCTGCTTGGCTCTCTTGGCACTTCCGGGGGGCTGTCCCTGAAGGTTCCCTCCCAGGTCCCCATTTCCTGGACTTGTTCCCCCACCCCCACCATTGCGCTCTCATTCTTTCGCAAGCCGGTAGATGTGATGCTGAGCCCCGTGTTCGCTGGCTGAAACTTCAAAGACATAGGCAACACACAGCAAGGTCTCCTGTGTGTCTCGGTTGGTGACTACCTGCGGGCGGGCGAGAAGGTGAGGGTCAAAGCCCTGCAAAGGGAAGCCATTGGCACCACCCACTGATGTACCAGACCCTGGGAATCCGCCCCACATCATACCTGCAGAATGGTGAAGTTCTCCAGCACGCTGTTCATCATATACTTCTCCGGTAAGTGCTTCAGCTTGTGGATAAAGTTGATCATGTACTCACAGAGTGGGGACCGGTGGATACGGTACAAATAGCGGCCATTCTCATAGCGAGCGTACTCTGTCTGTAGAACCCCAGGGACAACGGAGGCTTAGAATCCCTCAGCCTCCAGCCCAAGCCCAAGTCAGCAGGGATGTACAAAACCCAATCACCACCGATGGGACAGAGAGGCAGAAGATGGCCCAGGAGACTCATCCTCTGAGGTTCCCGGATATGAAGCCAGGCCTCTCCCCTTTGTCACTGACAAGACAGGTAGACATTTCCAGAAGAGGGAAATGTAAAGACACAGATGTAAATGTAGCCGGCAATGAGATGGAGCAGGTGGGCGTTGCCCATGAGGCTGCGGTGGGGGAGGGTACCAGCGCCTTTGAGATGGAACTGTCTAATGCATGAACTTGGTGGTGGATGCTGTTGGCTTAGGAGGTAGAGGAACAACATGAGGGGACAATGTGTGGAATGATGACTGGATAGAGACACGGGCATCTCAAGACCCTGATATGTTTTATGAAAATTGGTAGCTAGAGGAACTTTGTAAAAACTGCCTTGGCTGAGGCAGGACAGAGGCTTAGCCACTGAGCCCGGTGTCCATCTCGAGCGCTAAAGGAAACAAAACACAACACTTGCACATGCCCACTGCTACTGCCGGGTGACACTCCCAAGAAGGAGAGCAGTCACATGCACGGGCCTCAGTGGCGCTCAAAAGCTTCCTGCCGATTCTAGGATCGGGACCCCAAAGCAAAGGTCGCTTCTCACGGCACCTAGCTGTTTAAATGAGATGGCTGTCAACCCCAGGTGGAGGAGACACAATCAGTTCAGATCCCCGCTGGCCAAGAGGTGACCAGACTGACACCATACACAGCACTAAGCATTGCACAGGGTCAGAGACTTTAGGGCCACAGCTATGCTGGGGTGGAGGCTTTGGTGCTATTTTGTCATTAGGCAACAGGATCAGAATGTCGCAGCTATTGGACCCAGCGGGATAGTGAAGACAAACTGATACTTCCTTAGAGATGTGTGTGTGTGTGTGTGTGTGTGTGTGTGTGTGTGTGTTAGCACAACCCCAAACATCCAACAGGAAGTGGGGGTAGTGAGAGATGTACAGAGATAAACTTGGCTTGTGCTCACCACTAGGCTACCTGCCCTTGACTGGGTAAGAGGGAGAGAAGCCAGAAATTCTGCTTAAGTGTAAAAGTCTCTGGGGCACTCCACAACTGAAAAGTAAGCTCCGTGCTACTGGAATAGGGGCATCTAAAGACTATCTCATGGAAGGAAAGAAGAAAGGAAGGAAGGGATAAAGGGATGGAGGGAGAGAGAGAGAAGGAAAAGAAGGAATGAGAGAGGAAGGGAGGGAGGGAGGGAAAGAGGAAGGGAGGGAGGTAGGGAGAGGAGGGAAGGAAGGAATGAAAGAGAGAAGAAAGGAGGGAAGGAAAGAAGGAGGAAAGGGAGGAGGGAGGAAGAGAAGGAAAAAGGGAGAGGAGGGAAAGAAGAAATGAGAGAGAGGGAGGGAAGGAAGGAAGGAGGAAGGGGAGGAAGGGAAGGAAGGAGAGGAGGAAAGAAGGAGGAAGAAAAAGAGGGAAGGGGAAGAGAAGAAGGGTAGAAAGGAGGAAGAAAGGAGAGGTGGGAGGAGGGAGGGTTGACTAAGGGTATACTCCATGGTAGAGCATTTGCCTAGCACACCCAGGTTCTTATAAAGACCCAAACAACTGGAGCAAAGGGACTCCAGAAGTTTCCAACACTCAAGGTGTAAACAGCGAGAAGCAAGCAAACCCTGAACACCCATCTCACCTGCCTCTGCCACTAGAGAGCTGTGGGACTGGGAAAGGCCTCTCCTAGCCCCACGCCCAGCTGTCAAAGACACAGATGGATCAGGGAGAAATCCTTGGGCTAGCCTGAGCTTTGGTCCTGCTCTAGAAGATGTGGGGTGCTTCCAAGGAAGGCTTAAAAGGAACCCCAGTCAGAAGATTCAGCCAGGGCTCTGAGGTGCAAGACAGGCAATTAAGCCAGCAACATAGCAGATGCCTCATGCCAACCCTAAATATGCACTTCTTAAAAGGCACGTGGAAGGAACATGGTACCCACCTCTGCCCAGGGCCTCCCTTAGGGATCCTGCCCTCAGGAGGAGGCCAGTGAAAGGGAGAACAGACTACCCCCATTTACCCTACACCGACCGGGTGGGCTCCTACCTCGACTTTCTCCACCACTTGCTTGCCAAACGAGCAGACCTTAGTGGAGCAGGTGATAATCATATTCTCTGGGCTCTCATACTGGCTGGAGACTCCATAGAAGGCGCTGCCCTCCTCATCGATGTTGGTATTGAGGTCTGCCTGCCGGAGACAGAGGAAGATATGATTGTTTGCAGGTGTGTCCTTAGGGTTTCAAGGACCAGAGAACAGGACTTTCCAAGAATGGGGGCAGGAGCAGCCCAGTAGAGCTGACTTTAATTAAGGTCGGATTCATGCTCACCAATACGGGGAATGTGGAAATTTTCCAGGAGTTACACATTTAGCATGGTACTCTTGGTACGCTTCGGAAAGGCCAATGTTAAAACCGCTTCCACGTCTAAGCAAAGAAAGCCTGCCTATTGGTTTCGTGTTGGTTAGGGAACAAAAGGGGTAATTGGATTGTGCTGTCTGTGGGTACTTTAAGGGTTGGGCTACTTGTGAGGCTGTGGTACAAATGTCCCATGGAGATCCCGGGTCTCCACATGCCCTTTAGGTCCCTAGGCAAAGTTGGGACCCAGTTTACTCTAAGGGAGGAAACAGTTCACATTTTCCATGGTTGGAAGTTACCTGCTACTGGCTTCTGTTATTTTTGCTACATGTTTTATTTGTATTTACATGTTTGAGGCCATCTAAGAACAAATGTAGAAATAAAGATGCGTTAAAAATGCAGTAAAGATGCAGTGAAATGAGCTGCTTGGTGCTCTGGCTCCCTACGTAAACACAAGCACAGCTGGAAACAAAATCCCATATATTTAGCTTTTTGTTGTTTTGGCCTTTGTGGTTCTTTTTTCCTTTTTCGGTACTTGCTTAACATGTACTATAAAAAAAAAATGAACATAGAAGAGATGGTGTATAGCCTTTGCTTTAATGTCTTACAAAATTTTCATGAACAATCCGAGCACAATTATTAAGAACACTTGGATTAAAGGTCATGTAAGTTTTATGAATGGACTTTAACTACCAGAAAGGGGGTGGGGGAAGGAGCTGGAGCAATGGTTCAGAGGTTGAGGGCACTGACTGCTCTTCCAGAGGTCCTGAGTTCAATTCCCAGCAACCACACGGTGGCTCACAGCCATCTGTGATGGGATCTGGTGCCCTCTGCTGGCCTGTAGGCATACATGCAGGCAGAAAGCTGTGTACATAATAAATAAATCTTTTTTAAAAAAGAAAAAAAATGGGGCAGGGCTTGGGTACAGCTCAGTGAGAGAACCTTTGGCCTGGAAGGACCAGAAGGAGAGAAGAAAATGAAGAAAACACAATGGGTTCACAGCAGGCATAGGAAAGCCTCTGCTATGCCCCCCCACACACACACACCCGCATCCTGGCTCAGTGCTAGGCTTTCTGGTTTGTTTCCAAAACAATGAGAATTAAGTTCATAGCTGCCCACATGGGAGTGTGTGAATTAATTCTTGGTTGGATATTGTATTAATTACTTTAGGATTGCTGTGATTAAATACCAAAGACAGCCTAAGAGAGGAGAGGTTTCTATCGCTGTCTCCGTCCCTCATAGCAGGATGGGAACGGCAGAATGATTCCATCTGGCGCTAAGATAAGATGGTGGCTATTCACAAGACATGGGACAGGAAGCCAAGGCCACAAGCCCAAACATGGAGTGGGCATAACTCCCCCCTAGAGTCTCATTTTCAGCGGCAAGATCACACCTCTTAAAAGCTCCGTAGCCTTCAAAACAGAGACACAAGCTAAGGACTGAGCACTCCAAATGCAAATCTGTGGGAAACACTGCAGACTCAAAATATGTCCCTGGCCCAGAAAGGGTCATGTCCATCTCAAAACACAACCCCATGCAGTCAGAAGTGTCCAGAGCATAATCTCTTCTGTGGTGATCTGAGCTATGAACTCTGCAAAATCAGAAAAGAAACCACACTGAGCTATAAACCTTACACCATCAGGAAGGAAAACCGCGTGGTTCCCACTCACCATACCAGCCGAGTAGACATCCCTATGGCAAAGAGAATGTAAGGGATGGCAGCAAGAAGAAACTCGGTGCTGGAGAGAGAAAGACTCGGTGGGTAAGGGACCTTGCTGCTCTTACAGAGAACCTGAGCTCGGCTCCCAGCACCCACACTGCCAGCTCATGCCCTCTTCTGGTCTCCAGTGGGCACCTGTACACACACGTGCTCACATATACACAGAAATATCTATAAAATCTTTAAAGAAAAAGGTTGCAACTCAGCAACGTAAACATGAGGGTTCTACAGCTCCATATGTGATATCCAGAGCTTAAGGTGCTACCCAAGGTGCAAGAGCTCGGGCATTTCACCCCCACGGCTCTGCCTCTTCCATGAGCTGGCTCTCCTGGCAGCTTTTCCTTTGGTAGACATCCCACATCCCCAGCAGCTACAACGTCCTTAGGCTTCTACTGCAACCTAGTGTTCTTCATGTATCGGAAGAATTCAACCCTTCCACACACCGTGTGACGCCACAGGGTTTGTCTTGAACCCCGATGTTAAGCCCATGACCTTGTAACGTGTGCATTCAGCAAACACATGGATAATGGCAGGTCTGCTGCTAACTCAAGACATAGCTGGGACCCCACAGACCATGGCAAGTGCTTATGTGTCTGAACTTGGTAAACGTTTCCTGAAGGACACCCCTTCGATTCCTTAGTTTTGGGAGGGGTTCTTGTGTTTTAAGGTGGGCTTTTAAAAAAATTACTTGTTTATTTGATGTGTAGGAGCATACCCATGCCAGAGGAAGCATGTGGAAGCCAAAGGACAGCTTTTGGGGATTGGTTCTCTCCTTCCACCATGTGAATCAACAGGCTTGGAGGCAGGAGTGTATACCAAATCACTTAAGGAATTCTTTTAAATATCTCTCTCTCTCTCTCTCTCTCTCTCTCTCTCTCTCTCTCTCTCTCTCTGTGTGTGTGTGTGTGTGTGTGTGTGTGTATGTGTGTGTGTGTGTGTGTATGTGTGTGTGTGTGTGTGTGTGTATGTGTGTGTGTGTGTGTGTATGTGTGTGTGTGTGTGTGTGTGTGTGTGTGTGTGTGCTGGCTGGGTCAGCCTAATTTTGTTTGATAAGATTTTCTAACTCCACCCATTTTCCTACAAATGACTTACAGAAGTCCAATTCTTTGCCTGTTCTGTTCTTGTTTTCCCAAGACACGGTCTTGCTATGTACATCTGGCTGCCCTGGAACTCACCACGAAGACCAGCCCGCCTCCTAAGTGCTGAGCTTAAAGGTGTGAGCTACCGCTGCCAGGCAACAAGATTCTCTTCCGTTTCTTAATTTACCCTAAGCAATACAATTGTAAAAACAAAGACTCGGGTTTTTTCCCCTTTGTTTTGTTGCTTGTTTGTTTGAGATGGAGTTTCTCTGTACCCCTGGCTGTCCTGGATTAAAGGTGCACACCACCACTGCCCAGGAGAAACATGATTTTTATGTGAGATTTCTTCACCTACCACACAACCCAGAGGGAACTGCCACATGGACCAGAGTGCAGGCTGTGAACCGCCAATCCTGATGTCAGTTCTGAGACCTACAACTCCTGTGCAGAACTCAGGAAGGTCTGGGTATTAAGTTGGGCGCAAGTGACAAACCGTCTTACGCCACTAGGTGACACTCAAGTACCAGTTTTCCTTTGGCACCTCCTTTCTATAGCAAAATCTTTGTGAAAGCTGATAAGGGAACGTTATTTATGTTGTAATTAAGGTGTCGTGGAAGACATATTATGCACATATATGCGCATGTATACTGCCGAGAAGGGCTAATCTTCACCATTAAGGATGAACAGAACTTGCTAAATGAGAAAAGCAATTATGGAAGAACCAAGAGAATGTCTCTACACTATGAATGGTTTAAATGGAGCCATTCGTTAGGAGGAAGGAAAAACAAACACAACAGCATCCAAGCTGATGTTTAGCCCCTGAAACAAACAGTTCCCTCTACTAAACACTCTCCGTTCCCAACCCAGGATGGCTCTGGTCTCCGCACCCTGTGCCCATCATAATCCCGTGGAGGAAGGGCAGCTGTGGGGTGTGAAGCAAGGCAGGAAGAGCAACCCTGTGAGTCCTGGAGGATGTGGGTCAGCCATGGCTCAAGGTCTTCCTGTGACTAACGAAATGAGCAGGGACCTGAACTTAGGCTTTCTAAGTCATTTGAGCAGCCCAGGAGACCAAGTTTGCCAAGCTGGCCTGAAAACATTCGAGGGTTTGTGTGCTTAGGTTATGCTGGGACTAGAACAGAGCAAAACCGTTGCCCGAACATCAACAAGAAAACAAAACACTGTCATGAGTCCTGACGTCCTGGAAAGGGACTGAGGCCTGAGTAACAATGCTCAGATGACAGACCCTCATTAACCACACGAGACCCTCATGGTGTCTTTGCTTGAACTAAGATCTTGCTCTGTAGTCTAGACTGACCTCAACCTTCATTCCTTTGACTTCAGCCTCCAGAGAACTAGGATTGCAGGTATACACCTAATTTTTATCTTTTGATGATACTACACACACACACACACACACACACACTGTGTCTTCATGTGTATGGACTTGTGTGTGTGTGTTAGAAATATGTCTTCCAAGCCACTTTAATTACAGCATAATTAATGCTCCCTTGTCAGCTTACACAGAGATTTTGTGATGTTTTACTGTGTCCATGTGTAAGTCAGAGGACAATTTTCATGAGTCAATTTTCCCCTCCAGATGTGTGTGTTCTAGGAGCTGAGTCGTCTTCAGGCTTAATGGCAAGCACCTGTACTCACTTAGCCATATTGCTGGCCCTTTATGAAATCAATTCGCTTTTCTTTTTCTTTTTTAATTTCTATGTGTATCCTTGGTTACCCTGGAACTCACTCTTAGACCAGGCTGGCCTCGAACTCAGAGATTAAAGGCATGAGCTACCACACACCCAGTATATATATATATATATATATATATGCAAATTAACTACTAAATAAAATTTCAGTGGATGTAGCACTTACAAGACACTCCCAAGCGCCATGCTGAGAAGACCAAAGAGCCTCTCAGGCCACACACAAAGGCAGTCTCCTCCTGCCTCTGCACCACATGCTCACGTGACTTGTCCAAGGGAAGGTCTATGGGGGCAAGAACCCTGTCCTTGACAAACCTTACTCAGTGCCTGCACAGCAGGCCTTTCAAAATAATGGTTGGCATGGAGCCATTACACTTCTCAACACTGGGCGGTGCTGTGAAAAAAGTCAGGTCCCTCAGTATAGTAATATATATGTATATATATGTATACAAACACATATATCTATACACACACATGTATATACACACACGTGTGTATGTATAGTGTATACTTTACCCCTGAGTTGTAGACCCTGACTTAAGCCCTCCAACTCAAATACACTCCAACTCTTCGGTCACCTCCTATGTGTTTATGAATGGATATCCATGTATAGCCCAGTGCTTCTGGGGACGGTGGGGCAGAAAAAGGCTGAAGCATTTGTGTATTATTAAAGAAGTTGTCACCGAGAACAAAGTAAGATTAGTGCGATGAAGGGGGTCAGTTCACTGTTACCCCGACCTTCGAGGTGGTAGCCGATGCCAGAGGGACCCATTTTACGGTACCTCAGCTCGTCCTTGGGATCCAGGGTTCATGTAGCTCCACCGCCACACAAGGCAGCTGTAGTCCAGGACAGCTGTCCCTCTCAGTGCCCAGCCTTCTGAACACACTACCCCCTCCATGCGCCCTATTCATAGCTGTTCCGTGAGGGTGGGCAGCTCATGCACTGGGCCCGGAACAGGTGTGAGGGATCGGGTGACTGACAGATGATCACACAGCCTTGATTGTCATGTGTCTGGGAGGAATGTCAGGCCCAGAAGGGAGCCATGGAACGGATAATGAAAAGGCCCAGGGAATTGTCCTGCTGCCTGGCTCCACCCAGTGTAGCCAATGGCAGGCCTTCCCGTGACAAGGACAGGCAGCCTCTGGTAGTTTTCAGCTGGTTCTGGATCACGGGATTTCCATTTTCCAGCCCTCACTCCAGTGGGCAATCAATCCTCTCAGAACTGGGCCCTGAGAACTCCGCCCCTTCCCCTGTTGTACCTGATGCTATTGGCACTGGAGATAAGCCCAGGCATGCTTCAGGACTGCCAACCACCACAGCCCCTCAGTGTGAGCAGCAACTCTCCGGAGATGGGGGATGGCGGCTGATGCCTAGATTCAGGGAAATCAAAGTGGCCCCCACTCTGGGAGGTTCTCATCAGCTCTCCAGCACCTGGCAGGCAGACTGAGCAAACAGGGCAGGGGAGGAAGGCTGGCTGTGAGAGGCAACAGTTTCTTGCCTGGACAGGTTTCCTTCTTATGTATGTGTACCCAAGCCCACAGCAGACAGTGATTAGAGGAGGGGGCAGGCCAGGGGGCAGGGGACTGCCTGTGACTGACTCACAATTGCCAAAGGTCCCTCACTGCATTCCCCCTCCACCCCACCCCACCCCACCCCACCCCACCCCACCCCCCCACCCCCGCCTTTGAGCCCCTCCCACATGAGGACAGGCAGTGCCCTGGCCTCTAGCATTCCCTCTCTGACCTCCGCTCACCTTCCCCAAGGAAGGCCAAGATCTTATCTGAGCTCCCAGACTGGAACCCACGAGAATAACTGCTAACCTTTAAGAAGGGGAAACTGAGGCACAGAAGCCAAGACTTGGTCTTGAGATCCGGCTCTCAAAGCGAGTGATTGCATCTCACTGGAACCGTTGGGCCCAAAAGTCAGCTGCCTCTCACAGGGGGAGGGCTCTCTTAAAGCCACCCTGCTCCTGTATTGTCTGTACTGCCCCAGATCCATGTCCCACTGCAGAATCCCGCCCCCCAAAGTCTACTGCTAAAAGGCAGTGGCCATGTGGAGTTTTTTTATACAGCCCTGGCCAGGCATGTCCGTGGGACCTGCCCAGTCAAGCTTCTGGTATCCTGGCTGTCCCCACAACCACTATCGGTTCCCTACCCTGTCCCCTAAGTAGAGGCAAATGAATAGATGGGTCCAAGGTAGGTTCTAGTTTACTTCCACCTGGAAGACTTTGCCAACATTTCCTGGAAGGAAGGTTAAGGTCTAGAAAATCAAATGGCCCGGTTGCTCTGCTCTCTCTCCATGGTCATAGATAAGTCCGCCCTCTTTTCTGCTCTCCACAGTCTGGTTCTAGTACTGCGGCAGACTGGGTTAAGTCTGGTAGATTGTTTATCCTGACCACGCTTCAGTTTCTCCTCTAAAGCAAGTTCATCAACCGGATCTGCCTTTGAAGATGTGGCAGATGTCACAAACCATGTGACCTGTTAACGTGAATGCTCCTGTGATCGTTCAGTCTTCCCTAAATGTACCGAGAATGGCCACGGAAACAATGGAGACCCAGCCAAGGAAGCATCCTCAGACCTCGGCCCTTGTCTGCACCAGGCATCAATTTCCAGAGCTTGTGAAATGGGGGGTTCTAAGGGGAACCTTGTTTAAAATGTGTCTGTAGATAAAAACTATTGCTACCAACTGCATCCAACAGCACCAGGGCTTACCTGGGATGCTTAGTAACATGGATTGCCTGGCATATACAGTGCCCTCGGATCCCTATACAAAGAACTCATTTGTACATACATTCATACAAACATGCATGCACATTGTGTGTGTATACACACACACACACACACACACACACACACACACACACTAGGTCTCCCTTCTGACTCCAATCACATCCGAGGGGGCAGGTGGACTAGTGCTGAGAGACCCACTAGTTGACACACTCTGGATGGGAGCCCAGGATTCCCTCCTAAACACATGAGAAACAGGAGGCTGCCTGTTTACCACCCCAATGACACTAACCAAAACCCACTGCAAAGCCTCTGAGTTCACATTTCCCTGGTTCATCCACACAAATCATCACACCCAGTGCAGGACTTTAGAAAGGACCCCACAGGGAGCTACACAGGATCCTTTCCTAATGCTTGCAATGGGGGAGGTAATAGCTGGAATTCCAGTGGCCATGACCTTGAGGACAGAAGCCACATACTGAGGATGGCAAGGAGAGAGGGCTCGGGCTACTAGGCTATTACAGAGCAGTCAGACCATCCCTGGAGGGTCTACCACCAGGCTTCTACATGAACGGAAAACTACTGCTTTGTGCACTTGATGCTTTGGCCTTTGGATAATATTCACTCAGATATTCACACTGAACTAATCCAAACTAGAAGGCAAAAGCAGCAAGTCTCCAAGAAAACAGACCGAGCAAATAAACTGGAAAATATAAGAATGGTAACTGAGGGGCTTGCCTTGCAAGAATGTGAGCCCAAATTCAACCCTCAGAATCCAGGAAGAAAAGCCAGACTCAGGGCCACACTTGTAATCCCAGCTTGGGGGTGGGGGGAGGAGAGAGAGCCCTGGGGCTTTTGCCTAGCCTATTTTGTGGTTTCCAGGACGAGAGACAGACAATTCACAAACACACTGATGACTCACACCAATAATCCTGACACTTGGGAGGCTGAGACAGGAGGATCACTGTAAGTGTGAGGATAACCTGAACTATACTATATGAGTCACAGGCCAGCCTAGACTATACTATAAGATTTGGTTTCAACCACCCCCAGAAAAGTAAAAAGCAAAAACAATAAGCCGGGAAGTGGGGTAGCATTAAGGATTCGGTAAAATGAATGAGAGAATTTTTCAAAGAAATAACACACTTAACTGTCCCAAAATAGGAAGACTCTAATCTTGTAATTGAAAGAGCCTACCAAGTATATATAGAGCCAAAGACGAGAAGTCATAAAGACAAGATATAATCCAAAGATCAATGTGAAATTGAAAACACAGAAATGGAGGAGGTCTTAAAACTTCCTGGGAGGAGAAAAGCAGATCATAAAATTCCCTATGCATAGCGGAACAGAATGGTGTCAGGCGTGCACACTGGAAGTAGAGCAATGTCCTTACAAATGGCTGTTGTTCTTTAGATGGGGTGGTAGAGACTTGTAATCCCAGAACCCAGGAAGCTGAGGCAGAAAGACTGAGTTCTAGATCAGCCTGAGATCAGTTCCAAGACCCTGTCTCCGTGTGTGTGTGTGTGTGTGTGTGTGTGTGTGTGTGTGTGTACTTGATTGATAGAAAAACCTAAATCAAAACCTGTCTTTTCAATGTTTAATAGGTGCTAAGTATTTAACATATAGGTCTTGCACGTGTTGGAGAAACACTTTATGGCTAAGCTATAAGGCCTGCAGATGTAAGCATGTGTGCGCTCTAAACACACACACACACACACACACACACACAAAGTAGGGAGAGCCATTTTTAGGCTGTGCTGGTCAGTTCTATGTCAAGGCAAAGTTATTTGGGAAAAGGGAACCTCAACTGGGAAAATTCCTTCATGAGACTGGACGGTATTCAAGTCTGTAATACACTTACTTCCTTGACTGATGTGGGGAGGCCCACCCTAACCCTACCCCACTGTAGCATCCTCCTTGGGCTGGCGGTCCTAAGTGCTATAAGAAGGCCTCTCAGCAGACCAGTAAGCAGCATTCCTCCATGGCCTCTGCATCAGTTCCTGCCTCCAAGATCCTGCCCTGAGTTCCTGTCTTTCCTGGACGTAGGGCAGTAAGCTGTGGATGATTGAACCCTTTCTTCCCCAAGTTGCATCTGCTTGTGGTGTTTTATCACAACAGAAGGAAACCTAACCGTGGTCTTGTGTGTTGTTTTGTTTTTTTCTCTTGGAACTTTTCACAGCATCATGTTCACAGCATGAGTCGGGTATGCCAATACTATGAGATCCCAGAGACTCTTTATCGATTCTACACAGGAGAGGCTCAGTCCGGCAGCCTTGGAAGTACTAGTTCACTCTGGAGCAGGTAACGGAGGCTCCCAAGCTGATCTCCAGGAGGAAGGAGGGACTAACAAGCTAGGAGCTTTTCTAATGCTAGGAGCATTTGAAAAAGAACAGAGAAACAAAACATTTCTTCATATAAAACAAAACAGTTTTATATGGGAGGGCTCATGGAGGGGTCTGTAAAATTTTAAGAATAACTTCATTTAAAATGCCCAGTTTATAAAATAAAAAAATCCATTTACATATAGGAAAGAAAGGTACATAATAAAGGAAATGTAGTCATAATATAGTCTTCAGCTCTTTGGTGACCGATGTACATTGTCAAAGTAAGAACATTGTGTGGCTTTTGCTGAAGGATATGTGGCTCCCTCCGTGGGAGTGAACCGGGGTGATGATGGAAAGTGATGGAAAGCAGATTTTTATTCTAGAACAAACGAAGTCTAGAATGCCTCGGTTATGACATTAAGGCACAGCAATATAAATGTTTACCAACACAGGATATAAAACCGAAAGGAAGATGACAGTTCACCACTCCGGGACTTAGGAAGGGATCAGCATGAGAATCAGATGCTTTTCTTTAGAGAAGACTCTTGGAATTAATAACTATGAACACGCTTATTTAAGAAGAGCAACGGAGTGCTACATAGCACAATGGTAAAGCAAGCACTATATACATATACATACTCCTGACCTGATCACCAACACACACACACACACACATACACACTCATTCACACACACACTCACACACACACACTCACTCACACAATCATACACACACTCACACACACAGCCTATGCTCCATCCATATTAATGAAACCCTAGAAATTTAATTTAAGGACCATCTAGGACATCATCTTAACTGCTCTGTTTTCTATTACTCTTTCTCCAAACTTCGTACCTTCCTCCAAACTTCCTTTCTCCCGTTTCTACTCATCTGCTGCTAGGGAGGAAATGGCCTTTCTCCTCTCTGCCTAGCAGATCCTGCCTACATCAAATCCAGATCCAGGTACCAACCTGCTTGGAGATCTGCTATTTCTGTAATCACAGGGCAAGAAGTACACACTGTCAAAGTAAGGCCCCAGGTCTCTAAGGCACTGGAGTCTTCTGCCGAGAGCCAGGAGCTGGCTTATCTGTAGGGAAGGCTGAGATGGGCATTCCTAGGCAGAGATTGAAAGCCACCTAGGATACTATACACACATGTCAACATGTTCTTTCCAGGATGAGAGACTCCCAGATTACCAAATTATGCTGGGCTGGAAGTAAAAGGAACCAGCTTGTAGCGCTGTGGTGTGACTCAAAACAAACTGTCTATCAAGGTTGAGATTCTGGGCTCCAACCTCAGTGCCACAAAATTAAAACACAAGCAACTAAAAAGAGGTAGTCCAGCACTGCAAACTAAATAGGTCTGACGCAAGCACCTGGGTGGTCCTCTGTAGCCGAGGCCACAGGAAGCAGGAAGAATCAGCACTGGCTTCCAGGCCTGGTGTCAGATACAGACAACGTTCCATATCTGAAGTTCAAGTCAGGTCCTGGAGGACTTCCTGCCCTTATTAGCCATTGTCCTGGTGTCCCGTATGACCCTGGTGTGTTCTAGGCCTGGAAGAAGGCTGTTGTGTGACTCCTGATCTCAGAGCAGAGCATCTCATGGACTGGTTCTATGTACCCAACATCCACAGAGGGACAAGGAGAGTGGGGAAAGCCAAGCCTGCAGACAGGACTGCTTGAGACAGACATGGGTCTTTCCTTATGGGAAATATGTGTCACCTCTCAGTCCTTCCCCAGCACTACTGCCTCCGTAATCCCTCAGTTCCTGACCAAAACCCATCAGCCACCATCAGGAAAGTGCCTCTGGAGCACAGACAGAAAGCAAACAAGGAAAGGGGGCAGAAAGAAAGGAGAAAAAGGGTCTTCCATCTGCGCAGCTCTATGACCTCACCGCCACATTCTGATGCCCAGCTTCCACAAGCAGTGGCCTCCTGTGTGCGCTCCTTCCCCATGCCCCCACGCCACCCCAAGGCCTCCTATGCACCACCATGCCTTCCTGCTCTTTCCGGGCTGTCTCACTGTACTGAATGAAGGGAAGAGAGGCCCAGGGCTTACCCAGAACTTCACAAGGAAGAAGGCATTAGAGGGCCCCCGTTCAAATAGCTCCTTGAGGCCCCCCTTCTTCTCTGGGAACTTGTCATAGATCTGGCGGATGTCCACGGTTTCGAGGTAGGGGTCACTGTAGCTTGGGCTTGACTGGCTGATGTGCACGAACAGGTGTTTGTTGTACTGTGGACAGAAAAGCAATCCATCTGAGAGTGATAGGGTAGGGCAGAGAGACAGCCCAGCTGCCTGTTGTACTCACAACCTGAGGCAAGTAACTTTACCACTCCGAGCGAGCCTCAGATTCCTCATTTAGAAAAAGGGAGATGTTATGGTTTGTAGATGCTTGGCCCAGGGAATGGCACTATTAGAAGGTGTGGCCCTGGGCTGGAGAGATGGCTCAGTGGTTAAGAGCACTGACTGCTCTTCCAGAGGTCCTGAGTTCAATTCCCACCAACCACATGGTGGCTCACAACCATCTGTAATGAGACTGGAGTTTGACAGTCTGCCACGGGAGAGACTTACCTTGTCAGGATCTTGCTGGCGCTCCAGGAAAGCGGAAAACTCCAACATCCAGAGCTTGGAGCTGGCTATGCTGCGACCTTGCCACGGAGGAGCCGGTGGTGCAGAAGGTGATGGCGTAGGTACTGCAGGGGACTCAAAGCCTAGTGAAGGGGGAGAGACACATGGAACCCTCCTTGTCCTCCCTGGAAGCAGGAAGTTGCCTCAAACCATAGAATACACCTCCAGCATAGGTTTCTAAGGAATGGACGCAGACCCAGGCTAGCGAAGAAGTGTATCCCCAGCCCCATTGAAGACTGCTTGATGCCCCTGAAGACAATCAGGAAGATGAGGCTTAACAAAGGTGTGAAATAGCAGGGCAGTGGTAGTGCACACCCTTAATCCCAGCGCTCAGGAGGCAGAGGCAGGCAGAACACTGTGAGTTCGAGGTCTATAAAGCTGAAAGAAAGACAGAGAGGGCGTGGGGGTTGGGGGGTTGAGGGGGCATGAGAATGTAGTCTCAGGAGTCGGGCAGATCTATCACAGAGCTCACATAAAGGAACCACGGGGCATGGAGTCATCTTAAAGCTGGAAATAGCACCTCAAGATAGATGCTTTGAGAGTTACAGGGAGCCAGCGAGAGGCCACTGCAGTAATCTGGACAAGAATTAGGTGGATCTGAGCGCAGACTGCAGCAGCATGGACAGAGGGAAGAAAAGAGGACAGGACCCAGCTCGGAGATGCTCCGTATGGGGGCGGAGGAAGCAGTGAGCGGGCACCAGGGGTGCCAGGAGAGCCTGAGGGGCCACAGCCAGAACAGCACAGCTGGTCACCCTCCAGGGAAGGGTGAAAACCCTGGTCGGGACTGCAGTGTGGAAAGGGCGGAGGAAGCCTCCTGAGAGAGGGTCCTAGCTGAAGCCTGGGGGAAGGCCCAAACCAGCAAGCTGCTTAGAGATAAATGCCCAGCCGTGCTTTCCAGGCATCAGGGTCTCCTGTGCTAGGGAAGGGTGAGGTTTGGAAAGCAGGGGCCCTCAGCTCCCAGTTGAGAAGCAGTAGGTAGCACTCCGAGGGGAAAGCCAGAAGCCAGCAGTACATGCACCCTAGGAGAGTAAGCTGGGCACACAAGCACTTCCTTCCAGCTCTGTGTCCCAGCCAGCCAGCCAGGAGCACAACAGGCAAGTACAGCATCCGGTGTCACCCAAGAACGCCACGCGGCACCCATGAGGCGTGGCTGCAGCATGCCGACTAGACGCAAGAAAGGCGGTATAGCCAGGAGATTGGGATGTGTGATCTGAACACATGACGTCATGAGGTCTAGCAGTGATGAGGGTGGGACCCGGGTTCTGGGGGGGGCCTGGGACCCGAGGCAGGAGGCAGAGGGTGTGACACATAAGGGGAACATGCACCATCCACCTACCTGGCAGAGGCAGTGGAGGCTGGACAGTGTAGGTGTTTTGAGAGAAAGGTTTCACACTGCAGGAGAAAGGAGAGAGGAGGCATCAGGCTCTGGGAAGAGCTACACTGTTAGCTCTGGCAGCTTGGCCATTGATAACCTTAAGCCTTCCTTAGAAGGAAGGCATTGGTTTCCAGCACCCTCCCCTGCCAATTCCCCCAGGCTTTGTGTTTGAGTTAGAGAAGCAATCTATCTGTTGGGGCAATGCTCCTCACACCCTCTCTTGGGCCAACCTGATGCCTCTTGGGGTATCAAGCTTTAGCTCCACCCATACCCCATGCAGCCGAGCACTTCAGTGAACGGCGCTCTGAGTGGAGACGCTGCAGATTAAGCAAGTGACGTCTGAAAGCAAAGCTAGCCTCAGCAGGATGATATCACGCTGCAGCCCATGTTCCCCCTAGGGAGGCTCTGTTTCCTAAAACTCTGGGTTTGGAATCAGTTCAGAAAGTGAAGGTAAGAAACCAAACCATACTCACTCATGGGATGTTCCAGGTTGGCCTGGCAAAGCTCCTTGCCAAAACTGTGGAGGCAAAAGGTATAAACTCAGCACAGCTGTGGGGTGCATGGGTCAAGAGCTCACGAGGACTGTGGGAAGAATCTGGGAGGGAGAGGCCATGCAGGCCCCCAGATGGAAAGGTAACTCCAGCAGTGAGAGGAAGACAAGCGGATGCCTGTGTTCAACCGGGCAGCAGCCACACCTAGGAAAGCCAGGCCTGATGCCTGGGCACTTGCTCTCTCCCATCAGGAGTCACAGGGCTCTAAGCATGTTTGGCTCTGAGGTCCTAGAGCCAAGAAGTCTGTTCAGGGCCTCAGTGGTAAAGGGCGTGCTTACCTTGCTCCTGAGGTGTGTTCCCGCCTCAAAGGCAGAAAAGAATGACTTAGTCCAAGTGTCTACACGATCATTTTACGTCCCATCTACTTAACATCCCACAAGACTCTCTATGAAATATGGTAATGGAAAGACCTGTGGGGTTCAAGACACACTTCCTTCCCCATCTGTGAGGATAGAGCAAGTGGGACATCTTAAGGTGCCATTCAGGCTGCATGACAAGCTTGGGGAGGAGGACCATTTCTGGAAACATTTTCAAAGTGTGGCAATGCGGACATGGCTCAGAGACTAGTTGTTAGGCTGACAAAGTTGACATCCCTAGACATCCTCTCCGCACACGGAACAGGTGCCCCTAGGACGCAGGGCGGGAGAGAGACAAGGATAAGCGGCGGATATCGAGGACACTGTAGTGCTACGCCAAAGCCTTGGGGTTCGGTTCCCATCCTTCTGCTTCCTCAACTATAAATGAGGCCAGTTCCCGTTGGGCAGCTCCTGAGAGCAGCCTCTGGCCTCTCCCTGAAGGCCTGCTGTGTTACTGTTAAAGAAAAAACAGAGGTTCTACCACCAGCAAAGCTATGCTTTTAAAATGGGCCCTGGAAGGGCTCGGAAGACAAGAAGTGAGACTGTTCTGCTCTGCAGAAGAGAAGGGAATGAGAAAAGCTGAGTTGGCCTCTTGCTCTAGGCTGCCCCACTTACCCCTGAGATTGCTGGGTAGCCAGGGCCCCGGGCAAAAGCCATTTTACTGTGGAAGGCTGTGGCCGAGACGATCTGGGCGGACGACATGGCAGCCATGCTCTGCAGGGCCTTGTTCTTAGCTGCCTGGTCCTGGGGAGACATGGGAAGGGAGGGCCTGAGCAGGGCCACCAACCAGGCTCAGGGGAGGCGTGGGTCTGGCCTTGGGGTCAGAAAAGCTGTCCAAGGTCAGCAGCCAGAACTGGGGACCAGGTTCAAGTTTGAAGTGCTAACGTGTTGGTGACTGAGCAGGTGGCTCAGCTTCTCTGATCGGTTTCCTCATCTGCTGGGGACACAGGAACATGACTAGAGACTCCATATGCCAGGATGCCTGCCTGACCTTCCCCACTGCCTTCCTCCCTCTCCCCAATGTCTCTTTCTAGTGCTGGGGATGGAGCCCCAAGCTTCAAGCACGCTAAGCATGCGTTCTACCATTGAACTTGTAGGTCGAGTTACCATCTCTACCAAACAGAGACACTAGTGAATCAGCGTTTCCTGATGAATGAGAATCTGATAAGACCAAGCCTGCCTTGACTAAGACAAAAGCTGAGTTTGGCCGATACTTCTATAGCTTAAAAATCTGCAGGGCAGTCTCCCTTGGTCTACACAGCAACTCCAAGACAGGATGCAGTATAGTTCTGGGGCCCCATAGGTGTCGCCCAGAAACTACTCAGAACAATCTGGAAATAGGTGTGGTCTGAAACAGCATACAGAGAAAGGCTAGTACACTTTGACCCCTGGGAGGGTGGAGGATCAGGAGGATCTATTAGGAGGAACTGAGTCACAGAGACAGCAGGGAGAATCTTATAACCTTCTTTATGTATTAATTTATTACATATAAGTACACTGTGGCTGTCTTCAGACACACCAGCAGAAGGCATCAGTTCTCATTACATGTGGTTGTGAGCCACCATGTGATTGCTGGGACTTGAACTCAGGACCTCTGGAAGAGCAGTCAGTGCTCTTAACCTCTGAGCCATCTCTCCAGCCCCAGGGATAACCGTAAAAGAGTGGTGCATGCTAGGGCTCAACTGTTCCATAACGTTCACAGGTTGATGGTTATTTAGAGCCGGGACCTTCGGAAGGTAATTAAGCAAAGTCATGAGGGTGAGTCCACTTGATGGCATTAGTGGTCTACAAGAGGAGGAAGACTGACTGGTCCAAGCTTGTTCTCTGTGTGGTGACACCTTCTCCATGCCTTAATGCTGGAAGAAGGTCCACAGATGTTGAACAGATGTTGAATAGCAGCCGTTTTCTCAGATTGTGAGCCACATAAGCATCGATTCTTTTTTGTTGTTATTTATTTTGTGCATGTGAGTATTTTGCCTGCACGTGTGTATATGCAGTGTGTACAAGGCTGGTGCCTGCAGAAGCCAGAAGAGGGCGTCAGACCCACTGGAATTAGACTCAGAGATGGTCGTGAGCTACTATGTAGGTAGGAGCTGGAACCGAACCCGGGTCTTCTGCAAGAGCAACCGGTGCTCTTAACCACTGTCCAACTCTCCAGTGCCATTTCTTTTAGCCTTTCTCTCTTCTCTTTTTCTGCTAGAGTTTGAGTCTAGGGGTCTTGCACATGCTAGGCAACCATTCAACCCTGCAGTAGCTATATCCACGGCCAGCGTGTGGTTCTTTTCATGACGCTGGGACTTGCGTTCAGGGCCTCACACTGTGGGTTACTCTACACCTTACCACCAGCCCCTTTTTGTTTAAAACTTTGAGATAGGGTCTCACTAGAGTGTCCAAACTGATCTTGAACTTGGGTCCTCCTGTTTCAGCCTCGCAAGTAACTGAGATTATACACATGGTCCATCGTGCCCAGTTTCCCTCTTTGTATATTGTCACAGAAAAATGACTAGGACATTGAAAGCTGGCACAGAGAAGGCAATGCCAGCCAAGGGGACGGTGGAAACGTGTTAGAATGTAGCAGCAGCCAACACACCACTACAGAGCACGTGGAAGCCACACTACATGCTTCCCACTATGTGCGTGCTCATGAAAGCAGTGAGGGGGTGAGATTTGTTGCCAGTATCTTCAACCACTGTTCTTCTGTGGATAGACTTGAGCCTTGTTCTCAAAGGCCATCTCTGATCATTGATGCCATGTCCTTCTGGGAGGAAAAGACATCCTAGGCCAGGCCTCCGGGCCTCTCCCCGAGGTGGCTTGACATGCCATATCCTAAGGGCTGCTGAGATTTACAACTGTACCCCAAGTTCAGAGAGCTCCATCCGTTCCATGCCGGCAACATGCGTCCCTTCCTGTATCCTTAATCTAAACAAATGACAGGGCTCAGGAAACCACATCCTCAACGCACGAGGCAGAAGGAAGTAGAAAGGACTTTGTAAGGATGGCATCAGTGGCCAGACAGCAGGGCCAGAAGCCATGCATCTTCCACTTGAAGGAGACATTACCAATCACGGTGCCAGATCATCCTGATTTTGTAGGACAGGGCCATGAAACAAAGATGGGGTAGAACCAAGCCCAGGATTTCCACCTACCCTACTGTCTACCCCAGAGCTTAATAACTGTGGTCCCAGGAGCCTTGAAAGCGGGACACAGTCCCCAGGCCAGTCTCTGGGGAAGATGCGGATCATGACAATGTGGGCATCTTAAGAGGTTTGGGGCCAATGACGGCTGCCTTCAAGTCTCTAGTTACAAACAGACACAAGATTCTTGGAAGCAAGGATACATGGTAGAGAGGGCCCAAGGAAATGAACATCCCCCTAGACACTGTAAACATAACACAGCTATTCTGTCGTCTGCTGTCACCTGGGCTCCCAGTGTGTCAGAGGCAGACCAGAGAGGCAACATGAAGAACAAGCAGGACTCTAGGGTTAGAAGTGTCCCAGGGAGGGATCCACAGCTGCAGGCAGGCCAGGGACAAAGGATGGAGGTGCTGAGCCACAGCTATGGGGTGTGCCGGACAGCTGGGCTGAGGACAGGAACAGAAGTGTGAAGACAGTGAGTATAGCTTCTTAGGGGATAGAGAGGTCTGTGGTTCTACTGATTGAGTCTGGGCCTGGGTCAGATAAGGGGTGGTGATGGCACATGCCTTTAATCCCAGCAATCGGGAGTTCAAGGCCAGCCTGGTCTACAGAGTGAGTTCCAAGAAAGCCAAGAATACACAGAAAAACCTTTGGTGGAGAGAGATGGGGGGGGTCTCCCTAATAGAAGGTACACCCCCTCTCAGTGCTCACCCAGAGGGCGTGAATCCAGAGTCCTGGAGGACTTATACCGAGAGTCATCTAGGGAGATGAAACTGCTCATCTCAGAGAACACAGAGGGAACAGAAACACTGAGAAACAGAGTCTGGGTCTATCTACACTAAACCCTAAGTAGGGCCCGGCAGGAGACTGGTTCTACACAAACGCCACAGGCTAGGCCTCAACTGCCCTTAACAGCAAGAGGAACATAGGCTTCACACAGTGGAAGCCCCTGAACCCACAGGGTTGCTTTCCCAGCTGGAAAAAGAGCTGGGACTCCCGGGAGGCCGGGAGGCCCCACTTTACCCGAAGCCCCAGGGTTCATTTTCTGTTGACAGTTTTTCTTACCTTGAGCTTGGCCTGGATCTCCCGAGCTTTACGACGGGCAAGCACTTGGATGTGGCTGGAGACCTGTTGCAGAGAGAGAGAGAGTTCCTGTCTCCACCTCCCAGGCAGCTTATGTGCCCCCAACCCTTAGCCTTCCCTGGCTCTCTGCCTATCCTGGGAATGGTTGGTGTGAGGAGCAGGTCAGTGTGGGGAGCTCACTCCTGCCTGCCCCAGTTCACCCTGAGTCTGCCAGTACCTCACAAGGGGGGAGTGAGTGGGAGTTTGAGTCTCTAGGAAATGGAGGAACCAGGGAACCCAGAGAAGTGGGTGCCTCTCCAATCCCCTCGGGATGATGACCTCACCTGCTTCCTTGTGCGTGTCTTCCCTGTCCGCAGCTTGATGTAGCGTGCAATCAGCTCATTCCGACCTACAGAAACACCACACAACCTCTCAGTGGGGAGACCTTGAGGGTGAGCTCTTTACTTAGAATAAACACTCTGTAAGTCCCCCCTGCCCTCCTTGGAACACAGAGATATCACAGTAGTGAGAGGAGATAGAGAGCATCATCACCAGACAATCGGTAGAATCAGGACACGTGGGCCACCGCCACTCAGCACACGGTCCTCATTCCATAGTGGCTGCTTCAGCCATCTTGGTCTCTCCCAGGGCTTTCTGTGTGGGAAATACCTGCCCTTTACCTATGAGACTCTCATCGTTTCTGCTGCTTCTGGAAATGAGGAGGACCTTAAAGATGGCTGGTGGGCATGAAAGACATGGTCCTAGGACTCTAATAGTTGCCAGGGAGGAGGCCTGCCTCCTCATCCATAAAGGGCAGCAAGGAGAAATAGCTCAGGGGTAGAAGATCTGTATAACTGGCAAAAAGCCTCTCTTCTTAATCCAGTCTCACCAAAACCAAAACTCAGACAACTCCTACAGCCCAAGGCTCTACCTCAGGCATTCTTCACCCTAAACTCAAAGAGCCACCTGCTGGAGGCCAGACTGTGTCCCCAGAGCCAGCCACACCCTCAATTACTATAAATAAGATCAGAGATGTATTGGGTTTTAATTATTATTATCACCATTATTAATAGTATCAAGGCAGGGTCTCTTTCAGCCGAGGCCAACTCCGAACTCATTATGTAGCTGAGAGTGACTCTGAACTCCTGATTCCCTAGCCTCCATATCCCAAATACTATATCAATAGTTGGCATGTACCGCCGTGCCAGGTTCTGATACAGTGCTGGAAATCAAGACAGCATGGTGCATGCTGGGCAAACACTCTTGTTCCTACGCCACATCCCCAGCCCTTTTTCATGGTTGATATTTTGCTGTATGTGTGCATTTTTTGAAAAAGGTATTGCTATCTAGCCCTGGCTGCTCAGACCACGTGTCCATCCTTGATCTCCTCTCCCACCCCCTGTCTGATAAACACCATGCAGTATCTAGGTTGGAGGGGGGCACATATCTACATGGGGGTGGTTCTCAGTGAGACACTGACCACCGTGTAAACATCAGAGGAGGGAGAGGGAAGGCTGAGGTAGGGGAAGCTATCCCCTTTTTGCTCTACATCTAGGCCAGGGGGCATAGCAGAGGCCCGCCCTGTCAGCTGAGGCTGGAGTGGCTGTGTGAAGAAGCTGCTATTACAGGAGCAGGTGAGGCGAGCTCTGGGCTGTAACTAGAGAGCTCGGCCAGAGCCAGGCTGGTCCCTAAGCTGACCTTTTCCCCACAGCCAAGTCCAAATGAAGAGTCCTCAATAGCCAGAAGGATGTGCAGTCCTGAGACGCTGGCTTGTCTGAGTCTGAGGAAGGGAATAAGGAGGAGTCAGGTTCCTCAGACGCTGTGTGAGCCCGTTTGCACCTAAAAATATGAGTCCTGAAAGATGTCTCCTCCAAAGCCCTGGAGGGAAACATTCTCCATAGGTGCTGTTGGCAGGTCAATGAATGTCCAGCGGTTCTACTCTGTGTCTAACTAAGGGTGATTGTGCTGCAGCTAGGAACTCTGAAGCCTGAGCCATCAGTGGTTGGTTATGGAAAAGGAACCACAATATTAAGGCTTTGGGAGCTAGGCTTGGATCTACAGTTCTTCCAAGAAGCTAAGGCTTTGGGAGCTAGGTTTGAACCTACAGTTCTTCCAAGGAGCTTTGTGACCTCAGCACACCCATGGATTTCCACTCGGCCTTCTAATCTAGCTCAATCTAATTATTTTAAAGCCTTTCTTCTATATTTGATCACACAACATTATTTTACTAAGTTGTATAAAAACCTAGAACTAAGCCAGATCCCACCCACATCATGTCACGGGCTCGTGGGCCTGAAGACCATCTTTCTCAATTCCTCAAAGTTGCCAGCAGTGTGTGGGTACATGGGAGACTGAGAACCACAACATCTGTCCCAGTTCCCACGGGGACACTGAAGAAACACAAGCTGGGCGTCCTTGTCCTACACTGTGTTCTCCTTCCCTGAGCAACATTCCCACAGTGCTCCGGTTCCCAGTGACAAGGCAAACACGCAGCCTGTCACCCCTACATTTCACTGTCCCTGAGCGACAT
>NC_137972.1:18632327-18674827 GCF_963924665.1 Micromys minutus | reverse complement strand
CTCACAAGCCAAGGGAGCAGGAAGCCACCCTGGCCTTTGGGGGAGATCCTGGAGATCCTGAGCAGCTGGACATTGCAATGTGACAGGTGGTCTTGGCCCACCCTAGAGAGGACCTGGGAGGGGCTGGGAAGGACATCCCCACCAGACAGATGGTAGACCCATCTGTTGGGGAACATGTGCCCCACAGATAGCACACCCAGCTCAGATCCATGACCCACCATGGGAAGGACTGTCCAAGGAGAAGGGAGTGCCTCGGCCTGGCCACGGTGGGAATCCCTGATGAGGAATCACCCTGGTCATCTCATGACCTCTTTGCCTCCTATAAAACCAGCAGCCAGCCTGGGCCTGGGCCTAGACACAACTTCACCAGACTTGCTGTCCCATCTGCAAAACCCTGACTGGCACAGTGACTTCTGCATCTCACTTCTGGAGGCCGAGCAGTGTCTGCGCCACATCAGCCTTCCCACCACGCCGTAAACACAGCATAGAGGAAGTAAAAGGCAGGCTTATCGGAGGCCATGACAGTCGGCCATCTTCCTCTGACGGTCAGGTCCTGCTCTAATGAATGCTGCTGTTTACAAGGCCCTGTTATAATGAATGCAATGGGCTGTAAAAGCTGAAACAGTCTAAGAATCTCTCTCCAGAGAGACAGCCCTTTCCCTAGTGAGCTGGGATTCAGGAGGAGAAGCTATGCTCTCTAACCTGGATAGCCAGAGAATATCCCTGTCTAAAATCCACACTGATGCCAGTGGGCCAAGGGGAGGAGCTTGTGTGTGGAGCAGCGACCGCAGCAATAGAACTTAACGGAGCCACTACCACATCATCCCACACCATCACCATCATCAGACTTCGGGTGAAATTTTGGTAGCTGGCACCCCCAAGAGCTCTCCCTGAGCATGTGGGTGTGCCCGTTCCCACCTCCATTTCCCAGGTGATGGTTTGGACCTTCACATTCCTTGGTTGAGCTCTGTGCCACAGTCCCCACAAAACATGGGGGCCCCTTGAGAGAAGACTTGTGCTCTCAGGTCTCCGTCTTCTCTGCATTGTACCTCCTGTAATTTTTTGGGGGAGAGGGTGCTCGTCCTCCCAGTCAGCTCAGAGACAGTGTCTCTTGTTCCCGCAAGCACGTGAAAGGGTATTCAGCATCACTGAGTATCAATCACTGTTAAAACACCACCTCACACCTACTCGGATGGCTACATTTAGAAAAGAGGAAATAGTGAGGCTGGCTAGCATGTGGAAAAACCAAAACCTTCTGCTTCATCGGAGTGGCGATGGGACCAGCGTCAGCCATTGATTGTCAGCTTGATCTAGAATCAGTAGGAGAGGTGGCACGAGGCACACCTGTGAGGGGTAACCTAGGCACCAAAGAAAGCCACTCCATTCCTGGAGCTGGAGAAGAGGAGAGCTAAGTACAAAATCCATCTTTCCTGGAGCCTCTGAGACAGTGGGTGAGGGTGGCGCTACCCGCACTCACACCCTAGACTCCATCCCTGGGACTCACGCAGCAGAGGAAGAGAACCAGCAACCTGCTGGAGCTGCAGGCTGTCCTCTGACCTCCATGTGTGAGTACCGTGACACCAGGCCACCCCCAAACACATGCACAACCCCCAACCCAAACCCCAGCCATACACACATACACAGACACACTCAGGAGCTCCAAACCCCAGCCACATACACACCCACACACACCCGAGCCCCCACTCCCAAGCCCTTTAATCCTAGCACTCCAGAGGCAGAAACAGGCAGATCTCTGAGTTAGAGACCAGCCTCATCTACAGAGTGAGGTCCAGGACAGCCAAGAATACACAGAAAAACCCTGTCTGGGGGAAAAGAAGAGGGGGAAGGCGATAAAACATCGCTCTCTGGCCTGGAGGGATGACTTGTTCTCCCAGAGAATGAAGGTGTAACCCCCCCCCCCCCCCGGTATCCACATGCTGACTCAGGACTACGTAGAACTCGAGTTCCAGGAGACCCAGAAACCTTTTCTAGCCTCCATGGGCACCAGGCATGCCCATAGTACATGGGAAAAAAACATATTAAAAAATTAATTAAGTGGTTTTACTTAAAATTCACCATCCTCCACCTACTGGTTGTGAACGTGCTGTCACCAGCCCCCTCAAGTTCCTGCTGGCGTGACCCCCATAGTGGACTGTACCTCTGAGTAAACTCCTTCCTGGCAATGTGCTTCTGTCAGAGTATTTTACCACAGCAACAGCAAAGGAGGAAAGTAACAGCAAACACAGTTGTTTGTTTGTTTTGATAAAAGTTCTCATTATATAGCTTAGGCTACCCTAGAAATCCCTACCTAGATTAGGCTTATCTCAAACTCACAGGGATCCACCTGCCTCTGCCTCTGGAGTGCTGGGACCACACCCAGTTAAACTTTTTTTTTAAATGTTAAACATAAAAGCACCAACGGTTCCTTCCTCTCCTGGATTCCCACATGAATTACAGAGAAGGACTCAGAGACTAACACACTAACGTTTCCTACAATGTCATTAACCGCCAAGGACACAAACAACACAAACGTCCATTTGCTGATGACAGGCTAGCAAGCCAGATGTTTGGGCCTGCACAGTAGGTCATGTGCTTCCTGTGGGCAAAGTCCTGGGTTCTACCCTCCATACGAAACCCTCACAAAGGCTGAGGGAAGATTCTACTTTTCTGAGGCACCTACAACAGGCCAATTCACAGAGACAGAGATGCTGTTATCGTGGATGGGAGCCCAAAAGAATGATGGGTACAATTTCTATTGGGGGTGATGGAAAGTTCCAGAAAGGGATGGTGACGTCGGCTGCACAATGATGTGAATGTATCAAGCTGGGGTTGGGGCTCCTGCTAGAGGGTTTGCCAAGCATACACAAGACTCTGGGTCCCATCCTCAGCACCATAAAAATAAAAGTAACTTGGGGGCTGGGGAGACAGATGAACTGAGTGATTCCTGGGAGAACCCACTCCCGGAAGCTAACCTTTGGCCTCCATATCTATGCCTCGGTAAATGGGCAACCACACACAGAGGTGAGACAAGAATGTCAGATGTCCTGCTCTGTCACCCCCACCTTACTCCCTTGAGACAGGGTATCTCAATGAACATGAAGACAGGCTGGCAAGCTCCAGAGGTCCTCCTGTCTCTCTCTGCCCACCAGGCAAGGCAGTTCGGGCCATGTCTGGCTCTTTACATAGTGTACTGGCTGGTTTTGTGTCAACTTGACCCACAAGCTGGAGTGATCGAAGAGGAAGGAGTCTCAGTTGAGGAAATGCCTCCATGAGATCCAGCTGTAAGGCATTTTCTCAACTAGTGATCAAGGGGGGAGGGCCCAGCCCATTGCGGGTTGTGCCAGTTCTATGCTGCTTAGACCAGGGTTCTATAAGAAAGCAAGCTGAGCAAGCCAGGGGAAGCAAGCCAGAAAGTGACATCCCTCCATGGCCTCTGCATCAGCTCCTGTTTCCTAGCCTGCTTGGGTTCCAGTCCTGACTTCCTTTGGTGATGAACAGCGATATGGAAGTGTAAGCTGAATAAACCCTTTCCTCCCTAACTTGCTTCTAGGTCCTGATGTTTTATGCAGGGATTGAAACCCTGACTAAGACACATAGATGCTTGGAATTTGAACCCAGGTCCTTGTGCTTGCATAGAAAGCACTTACCCACCAAGCCAACCCCCGAAATAACGACTCTTAAAGATTATAAAACAAAAAGGAGAAACTGTGAATATATTTAACGGCACTGAACACTGTCCATACAAACAGCTTAACATCCATATCCTACCGTGAAATAAAGGAAATGGAAACACCTTTCTCAGAGGTAGTCAAACATATCCTTACAGAGAAGAAAAGCAATGTTAAGCAAGGTTAAGTCTTGCTCTACATTGCCCTCATCAAGGTGTGAGTAGAAGAGACTTAGGCCTCCATGGGCCTCTAGAAGAGGTGATGGCCAGACAGAGGTGAGGACAGACAGAGGTGAGGACAGTATAAGAGCTGGAAACACAAAGCACAAAGAAGGCCCAAGCACCTGGCTAGTTTTCTGTCAACCTGACACAAAGAGGGTCACCTGGGAAACAGAGCTACAACTGAAAAAGAAATGTCTCGTCAGACAACGTACTAAGGACAATGCCGCCACCCATGGCAGGCCGTCCTTGGCTGTATAAAAAGGCAGGATGAGCCGGCTGCAGAGGCAGGTGGATCTCTGGGAGTTCGAGGCCAGCCTGGTCTACACAGTGAGTTCTAGGACAGAGTCATAAAGTAAGACCCTGTCTCACCTGTTCCCCTGCCCAAAAAAATTAACAGGACAACCCCCCCCCCCAAAAAAAAAGCAGGCTGAGAAAACCATGAGGAGCAAGGCAGTAAGCAGCACTCCTCCATGGTCTCTGCTTCAGTTCCTGCCCTCGGGTTCCTGCTGCCTTGGTTTCCTGCTGTGGCTTCCCCTGTCAGTCAAATAAACCCTTCCCTAAGTTGCTTTACCTTGGCAATGGAAAGCACACAGAACCCGAAGGGGCAATGCCATGGTCAGGCTAGCCAAAGGAAGTCTGAGCAAGTAAGGGACAATTAAGATGGGAGAGGTGGGTCAGGCAGAGTAGGAGGCTCGGACCAGGCTCCCACTTTTTGTCCCATTCCCGTTTAAGAGTATGTTGTTTGTTTCCAAACCTCTCTTGATAATGCTTTGTCTAGATGCTTTACTTGGCTCTCTAAAAGCCACCATGTCGAGTCCTCCCTATGAGCTAGTGTCACACTCTAGCTCCTTTGCCTAGAGCACATTTTTGTCACCCCCGCCCCAACCCCCATCAGATCAGGCTCCACTTGCTTCCAGAAAGGTCCAAGACAGCCCAGCCCTCTGGTTTCCTGGCTACACCCTACAAGCCTGTCTGGGTAGTTCACAGGTTTTTCTCCTGCCTCTCACATTGGCCATGGAGTCATGAAGAACAGAAATCCCCCAACCCCCACCCCAGCCTGGTTCAAAGAGAGGTGACACTTCATAAGACTAGCCTCATGGCGAGCCGGGGACACGGCAGAGAAACTAAAAGACACAGGGAATGAGAACAGGGGCAGAGAGACTCAGCCATACAAGACCTGCCTTCAGGTAATGTGAAGGCTGGGACCAGGAAGAACAGATGCAAAAGATTAAGGAGCCAGCCTCAGGGAGGAGGAGGAGGAGGAAGGCATCTCTCAGTGCAGCTGCTAAGGAGAGGAAGAGGGGAAAGGGCAGATGCAGGCAAGAGGGAAGAAGTACCTCTTTCCTCCCTGGCTCTGTTCCCAGGGACCTGTGTCCAGGCTAGCCAAAGGAAGTCAGAAGGAGGAGGACGCTCAGTTATAGTCTGAGGGCCACACAGTGAAAGGGCGAGAGTGAACGGAACCATGAGCAGGAGGTTGGCACCCCAGGCTGGGAGCTCATCCTGGAGAGAGGAGAGGTGTTCACTTTGGGGACCAGCGCCAACAAATATGGGTGCCTCGGCTCAGAAACAACAGGTGCAAAGCTGTGCTGGGGCTCTGCATGTCATCCGCATGGCTGACTGGCTCTGCTGTACCTTGGCCTGAGCTGGTAACAGGCCTAATCCCTGTAGTCAAAACACTAAGGCCATGGCCCCAACTCTAGGATCTGCTGTCAGCTGACTGTGGGTTCCACTGCCTGGTCCACTTGGGAAATGATCTGTGCATACAGGAAGTGTAAAGACAGGGCTCTCGGGGGTGCTGGCAGCTGCAGCCGATCAGGGTTGAAGATAGAGCACAACAGGTCCCTCAGGGAAGATGAGAAGCCCAGAGGAGCACAGCCAGGGTGGGAGGAGGTCTGAGTCAGCCTCCCAGGGGGCCTGCCCCACACACACTGCTGTGAGCTCAGAGCTAACTATACCTCCCAGCTGCGCTGGCTGCCCCCAAGCTGGTAAAAAGAAACCAGTATAAACCAGTGTCTGGCTCACCGCAAGACCTCTCCCATGCAGGCCAGGTGAGTCATCAGATAAGGCAGGAGGCTCTGGTCCCCCTGCCCGGAGACTGACCCACCTGACCCAAGGCCAGGCCCGAGGCAGGGCCAGGAAGGACAGTTAAGGAGTTTAGAGTTAGGTGGGGGATGGAGGCTGCTAGGCGTGCTCTGCTCACTACCTTAGACTTTAAACTCTACATCTTTACATGGAAAGTAGGGGAAGAAATAGCTGCCCACAATCAATAAATAAATCTGAGCAGCAGCCTAAGTATCCACTGACGGATGCTCAATACGGACGTACACGGAAGGGAATTCTGACACACACTACAACATGAACATGACACCGAGTGAATTAGAAAGAGAGGAGGAGGAAGGACAGGAAGAGGAAGAGGGGGAAGAGAAAGAGAGAAGAGGATGAGGAAGAGGAAGACAAATACATTGTCCCACTCTGGGACCTGGAATGGTTAGATCCACTGAGAAAGAAAAGCAGCAGCTGCCTCAGAAGCTGGGCATGGTGATACACACATTATCCCACTGCTCAGGAGGCAAAGGCTCTTAGATCCCAGTGAGCTCCAGCCTGGCCTACACAATGATGTCCTAGCCAACCAGGATGGCATATGAGACCCTGTCAGAAAGAGAAAGAGAGAGAAGAAGGAAGGGGGAGGGATGGAATAAGGAACTGCTGTTTAAGAGGTACAAAGTTCTACTCTGAGGTCACGTTTCTGCAGGGGAAGGGCGCAGTGGCTATAACAGCAGTGTGAATCACAGAATGTCACTAAATCTAAAGCAGGCAGCCAAAGATCCTGGGCCACAGAGCCAATCAAATACATTTTTAGTGTGTTTTTATTCATTTTTGCTTAATCACCCTGAAATAAAGATGTGTGTGTGTGTGTGTGTGTGTGTGTGTGTGAGTGAGTGAGAGGGAGGGAGGGAGGGAGGGAGACTCCCCATGTGTACATAAGCATGGGGATGGGGTAGATGGAGAGAAAGCCACATGCACACTTGGTGTGGGTCCAGTAGGCATCAGAGGATGACATTTGGGAGTTGGGGCTGCCTTCCACCTTGCTTTTGAGGAGGGGGAGCTCTCATTTTTGCTTTTGAACGACCTTCCTCCTACCTTGCCATGGAAGAGTTCATCTGACTAATTTTTTAAACATTTGTTTTATTTTTACTTTCTGTGTACGAGTGCTTGGTCCGCAAAGATGGAAGTATACTGCATGTGTGCCTGGTGCCCACTGGGGCCAAAAGAGGTGCTGGAACTAGAGTTGAGGATGGTTGTATGTGACTTCTGGGAACTGAACCAGGGTCCTCTGCAAGAGCAGCATTGCTCTTAGCAGCTGAGCCATCTCTCCAGCCCTTCCATCTGACTTTTTACCTGAGTTTCAGGGATTAATCTCAGGTCCTCAGACTTGTGGCAGCAAACGTTTTTACCTACTGAACTATCTCCCTGACTACTATTATTATTATTATTATTATTATTATTATTATTATTATCATTATCATTATTATTATTATTATCATTATTATTATTATTATTATTATTATTATTAAAAACAAGTGTATGTGTGTGTCCCACTGTGCCTGTGGAGACCAGAAAAGGGCTTCAGATGCCCTGCGACTAGACTTACAGGCAGTTGTGAATTGCTCAGTGTGGATGCTGGGAACTGACTCAGGTCTGCTAAAACAGCAGCATGCTGAACCATCCTTCCAGCCTCTTCCCCACTCCACTTTTACACACAGTGTCTTGTATAGCCTAGGCTAGCCTCAAACTCATTATATAACCCAGGCTGGCCTCAAACTTCCTGAATTTTCTAACAGGGGTCACTGGGCCAGCTAGTTTTATATCAACTGAACACAAGCTAGGGTCATCTGAGAGAAGGAACCTCAACTGAGAATATGCCTCTTTCAGATAGGGCTGGAGGCAGGCAAGCCCAAGTGACATTTTCTTAAATCAGTGATTGACAGGGGAAGACCCAGCCCATTGTCAGTGATGCCCCGCCCCCGGCTGGTTGCCCTGGCATTCTATAGAATGCAGGGTGAGCAAGCCATGGGGAGCAAGACAGTAAGCAGCACCCCTCCACCGCCTCTGCATCAGCTCCTGCCTCCAAGGTCTTGCCCTGCTTGAGTGGTGTGGAAGTAAAAGTGGACTAAGTCTCTTCCTCCCCAACTTGTTTTTGGTCGTGGTGTTTCATAACAGCAGTAGAAACCCTAAGACAGTCTGGCTTCCCCTCGTGACCTCTCTCGGTCACTGCAGTGCCCTCGGCCCCTACCCTCTGCTGAATGATGCCTGCACTTCATCTTCTTCCATAGACAGTAGTAGTTCCTCCTCGGAATCCCGAGCACGCACTCTGGCTTCCTGACCAGGGTGCCATCAGGACTCTGCAGTCAAACAATCCCTGCTTCTCAATCTACCTCCTGCCGGTTCCCACCTTCACACTTGAGCTCAGGATTGCCAACAGCTGAAAAAGCACTGTGCTTCGGGGAGTTGGAAGAGACACTCATGAGTGGAAACCCACGGCAGCAAGGGTGGCGCCTGGCCTGCGAACCCTCCGCTATTCCAAGGTCTCCGGTTTCAGAGGCCTTCTCAAACCTTTAGGTATCAACCTCTCAACACACTGCTTGAAACACAGGGCCCTGAGGATGTTTCAGTGGTGCAGAAACCTGACCTAAGTCTGACCGGGGTCTTGTAGCAGCTCTTCAGTTTGGGTCTGTTTTTACTTTCCCAGACTCCTCTCCTCTGAAGCCATCTAGACACATATAGACTGCTGGTCCTTCCCATGTGGCAGTTAAATGTGGTGTTCCACATCCTGGTCGTTCAAAAGGCTGAAGGGTATGGGGGTCCTCCCTGAAGGAAGGCACAGCCCTCATAGCGTGCAGTATGTGTCCATGTCCCCACTCCACAACGTGGACCACACCTGCAGCACCCACACCTGCAGCACCCACACCTGCAGCACCCACACCTGCAGCACCCACACCTGCAGCACCCACACCTGCAGCACCCACACCTGCTTGTTATGTGCTGGAAGCATGAATGAGGAAGGAGGGAGGATGAAGGAGAAGAGAGCACAAGGAGTCCTCCTCCAAATGAATCCCCTTACTTTTTCCTTTCCTTTCCTTCTATGTGTGCTACTGGGGATTAAACTCAGGACATTTCATAAGGCTAGTCAGGTCCTCTACCACTGAACTACACACAGGTGAAGTCCTGGTTTTGTCACTCTTTATATCTAAGGTTGGTGGCGTGAAAATCAAGCATTTACTTATGATAGTGTGTGTGTGTGTGTGAGAGAGAGAGAGACAGACAGACAGACAGAAACAGAGAGGACAGAGAGACAGAAAGAGAGACAGACAGAGAGAGAGAGAGAGAGAGAGAGAGAGAGAGAGAGAGAGAGAATAAGAATTCTTAGTTTGCTCTGTGGAGATAGTCTATTTCCCCCATGAATAAAATTTTCCATTGACAGGCAGTAGTGGCGTATACCTTTGACTCCAGCATATGGGAGGCAGAGGCAGGTAGATCTCTGAGTTCAAGATCAGGCCAGCCTGATCTACAAAGTAACTTCCAGGATAGCCTGGGCTACACAGAGAAACCCTGTCTCGAACAAACATTTTTCCCCCAACTAGCACGGTCTCCTCACTAGGCCCCACCCTCATCACCCATTCCCAAGCTTCGATTCCTCAGACACTTGGGACTCAGGACAGAAGAAAGCACTGTACACCTAGCAGAAGCCACAAGAGGTCATTTGGGGAAGCCCCAAGGTTACCGTGTCCACTCCTACTGAATTACAAGGCCAGCGTCTACCCAGCTCTGACAGGCTCCTTACCATACATTTTGCCTTCGTCCGACAGGATGATTTTGCGACGGCCGCAGGGCGGGTAAATGGCCAGTGCCTCCTGGAAGCTTTGCTCAATATCGGGGCTCCACACACCCTCTGCATCGTTATCGATGGGCTTGTCCAGTGCCTGGCTGCCCCCAGAGATGCTGCTCCCCTCGGGGGAGTCAGGAGAGCTCCACTCGTTGGAGGTAATGGTGCCGGCCTTGCCCTCCAAGGCTCGGCTTGGAGGAGCGCCCGTTGGACCTGTTAGAGCCGAAACAAGGTACAGTAAGGACAGTGCAAGCTGCAAGATGCAGTTACTCAGGGAACAAAGTCAAAGATGCAGGAATGGAGGGTTTAGGAGTCAGGGAGGCTTGAACAGGTGGTTTTCCCTCCACAAACCATGCCATATGTATAGGTGAGCACACAGAAGCTAGTGCTTCTTAGAAGTAAGGCACAGCAGATGTTGCCAGAGGTTGGGGAGGGAGAAATGGAGAGTTGTCTACATACAGAGCATCAGGTCGATGTGTAACAGCATGAGCATATGTCCTATCTGGGCCCACACCGTTGACAGATGAGGATGATGGGTTGCTGCTCCCTGGCAGGGAACTTGCCTACCAAGGACACAGCCCTGGGCCCAATCCCCATGTGCACAAGAAAGGGAGGCTATAGAAAAACAAAACAAAGCCAACAACTGAAGGAGCCCACTGGACAGGAGCAGAACCCAGGACCTCTTATATACCAAGAAGATGCTGTACCAACAAATAAGTCAGCCCCCAACCCAGAATGAAATAATAGGGTTTTCACCAGTGATACTAAAGGACTCACAATAACGTATTTCCGAACTGTTGGGGAAAATGGCTCTCACCCAGAACTCAGACCCCAGCAAAGGGGTTGGGAGATGGTCTGTGGGTAAAGCAGTGGAAGGATCCGAGTCTGGATCCCCAGACTCCTGTGTTGAACGGACTGGCCCGTGTCTGTAATGTTTGTGCTTCCACTGGAGATGAGAGAAAGACACGAAAGAATCCCTGAGACTCAGGAGCCAGCTTCCCACAGTCATAAGAGACTAACTCAGCACAGGAAGACGGTGGCCTGGGTAAACGCATGCGCTGCAGAAGCCGGGTGGCCTGAGTCCGATCCTCTCTAAAGCTGGATGCTTTTGGTAAAGACCTGTGGTCCCTGCTCTCATCCAGTAAGATAAGACGCAGAGGCAGATGAAAAGCTGTTCTCTGATCTCCATATGTCCCATGGCACATACCTTGAGTGTGCACACACACAGATACACACACACACACACACACAGAGAGAGAGAGAGAGAGAGAGAGAGAGAGAGAGAGAGAGAGAGAGAGAGAGAGAGACGGACAGACAGACACAAATGATAAATAAAATTAAATCTTTAAAAGGAGAGAGCGCACCGTCAGCTCTTCCAGAAGATAATGGGTTCAAGTCCTAGCACCCACGTGAGAGCTAATAACAATGTATAATCTAGTTTCAGGGGATCTGATAACTTTTTTTGGTCTCTACAGGCACTAGGTACTCAGGTGGTATATAGATACACACACACACACACACACACACACACACATAAAAAGCACATACTCCTCTTTCAAAGGACTCCAGTTCAGTTCCCAGCACTCCCATACCAGACGATCACGATTACCTGTAACTCCAGCTCCAAAAATTCCAATACCTCTGACCTATGCAGATGCCTATACTCACCTACACAGACACACGCATCTATACACAAAGATAAAATTAATAAGGTAAGTGTTAAACAGAGAACAGGTAATCGTTCTGCTTAACTTTTTTGCCAACTTGACACAAACTAGGGTCATCTGGGAAGAGAGAGCCCATTAGATTGGCGGGTATGCAAGTCTCTAGGGAAATGTCTTGATTACTGATTGATGTGGGAAGACCCGCCCCACTGTGGACGTTGCCATCCCTGGGCAGGTGATCCTGGGGTGTATAGGAAAACAGGCTGAGCTGTGTGAAGCAAGCTGAAAAGTAGCCAATCTACTTCTGTGGATTCTTGTGGCCTCTGTGTCAGCTCCTGCACCCAAGCACCTGCCTTGAGTTCCTGCCCTGACTTCCTTCAATGGGGAACTAAAACTGTAAGCCGGGAGGAACCCTTACTTCTCCAAGGAGGTGTAAGACACACACACACACACACACACACACACACACACACACACACACACAGGAGTCTGATGTGTGAAGATAGTCCACAGAGACTGGGCAAAGGCTCTGGCAGGACCGAGAGTGCATAGAATAGAAGCCAAAGTCAGAGGCAAGCGCCATCCCAGTGCTAAGGCAACCCAATAGCTAATATAGCAGAGACAGCGTAAATTTAGAATATCCTTTTGATCAAACCTGAGACCTTCACACAACAGTGACTTATCAAATAAATAAATGATAAAAATCGATCAAGAAGAAAGGGAGCTGATTTCTTCAATCTGAGCAGGACGTCTTTTGAGAGCCTACACAAATTCAACACCTGCTAGAACAATGGAGACAGTATCTTTTAACGTTAAGGTAAGATCAAGGAGGCTCACTTTGAACACTTCAAACACTACCCAAGGCAGAGGCGGGTGGATCCGTCAGCTAAGGACCAGCCTGATCTCACAGGGTGTTCCAGGCCAGCTGACACTACACGGTGAAACCAAAAGATGTTTAATTTGGGGGGGGGGGGATGTAGGGAACAATACAAATGCAATGAGATTATGATTTTTTAAAATGTCTACAAGGTGTTCCACAAAACCCGAACAAGCAGATTCTGCACTAAGATGGCGGTTGGCTCCGTTCCTTCCTTCTGGCTTCATGCTGGAAAATGGTACCGTGCTGTGTGAGATGGCTCGGCTCCCACAGCCAGCAGTGACCTCCTGTAAATCCCATCATTGCTCTGGCCCCTGCCCATAAAATCCAGGGACCTGAGTTCTTTCTTTCTGTACTGACAATGTCTGAGGTGCACACTCTACACCTGGACCCCATATTTCACCATGAGCCTCCAAACGCACCCTGTAAATACTCAGAGGAGGAGGATGTCCCCACAATGGTGAATACATAGACCCAGGGCAAGAGAGCTAACTCAGTGAAAGTTCTTACATTAGATGCACAAGACCCTAGGTATTGTGTTTCCCCAACACATACCCATTGGAGGAAAGGGGTACAGTCTACTACAAGGTTTACTCTGTACAGGGTACTTAATAACCATTGTTCTTAAGCTCCAAGCCAGATATAAGCTCTCAGACCTTAAACAGGCCAGGCAGGTACACATAGCTTAAGCCCTAAAGATAATTAATAACTGACATTAATTAATTAACCTTCTAATGTGTAAGGCCCCATTAGCTTAAGTGTTAGGCTTCATTTTCTTCTGGGGCCTAACAGAGCACTCAAAGCTGGGGGGAGGGAAAGACAAAAGGCAGTTAGCCCCATATTATCTTACTCGACCCCACCCCAATAGAGGAAGTAGTTTCTTGGTCCTACAGCTCCTCAACATTACCCTCTCCTACACTCCAATGCTGGGTCCAAAACATCCCAGAAGAACAGGTCTGGGAGAGCTAGAGACCATTTGTGTCAGACTGAAAGGTTTTCTGAGGACCTGCACTCCATGTTCCCAAGGTTGGGTCTGTCCCAGGGAAAGTGTGGCAGCAGGTCACGCAAGGCCCTAGGACACAGGATTTATTACTGCAGTGAGCTGTCCCTAGCACTGTGGCTGTGGTGCTCCTGGTTCCCAGTTGTGACTGGCTGGCCGCTCCCACCCTTACTAGGCAAACTGCCCACACAAGCCTGCTGTGGCCAGAAGAATGGGGTAAGTCAACTCCAGCCCAGAGACATTCCCTATTCCTGCTACTCCCTCAAGTGACCCTCCAGAGACTGCCAGGAGAGAGAGGTAGGGGGTGGACAGATGGCAGCACCGCCCAAACCATGTGCTATGCCCAGAGAAATAAAAATAATTCCTGAATTGGCTCTCAGGCCCAGAGGCTTCCAACTCAGTCTCTGCCCCACCCAAAAGCCAACAGATGTCCTACATGGTACAACCAGGCCCAAAGACCATGCCACTCCACCCCAAGGCCCACAGGTGCTTGGCCATGAAGGGATCTCAGAAGAATCAGGAAATTGGGTTGTTTTAGGATCCTTCTAAGTGCTTTTTCTAGGAAGAAGAGAGAATGAGGACCCCGAAGACGCCGTCGCTGAGGGACATGGTGGTAGAGAGGACAGTTTGATTGGGAGAACAATGAAGCCAGACTGCTAGGGGCCGGCGTTGCAGCTCTGTGGCAGAGCATTTGCCAGCCAAGCTCTTGGACCTTGAAGTCCGTATGACCAGAGAGACTGCTCAGACCCACCTTCCTTCCCCAGCCACAGCACACAGTCAGCACACAGCGCACAGTCAGCACACACTGTGCTTGCCTGTCCCCTTCCTGGAGAACATGGTAATCACTCAGACATCAGTGTCCTCCCAGCTCCTGGCTCGGTGGCCGGAACTTAGGCAGTCAGCATTACTGTTAATGAGCTGACTCTGCCAAGGACTCCCTTTCTTTAGGCCAGGACAAATAACGCTGTTATTTCACAACAAAGATGTTCTCCCACACACAATGGGATACATTCTGGTAAACTTACTAGGCAGTTACTAATACCCTGATGTAGAAGGGAATGGTGACGTATGCCCGTATCTCAGCAGTCTGGGAGCTGAGGCAGGAGGATTGGGAGTTTTTTGAGACCACTAGAGTAACCTTCATCCTGACTTCCCTAGTGGCTGCACCAGTCTACACCTGCCCTTCCCCCACCCCCTCACCAGGATCTGTACCCATCTGCATACCAGCCCTTGTGACTGGGGGGTGGGGGGGATGGATTCTCAAAGCAATGGCAGCCTCCATTTCCCCAAGAGTTATCTCTTCAGATTTTATTTTATGTGTATGAGTGTTAGGTCTGCATGTATGTTTGTGCCCCGGTGTGCTCAGTGCCTACGAAGGTCAGGAGGTAGAACTGGAGGGCTATGTGCTGCCTGTCATGTGGGTGTTGGGAACCAAACCCAGGACCTCTTGCAAGATCAGCCAGGGCTCTTAACTGCTGAGCCTCTCTCCGGCTGCACAGTAGGGTTTGTTTTTGTTTTTAAGTCAGGGTAGCAATATTAGACTGGGTGTGTTTTGTCATTGTCGTTTTTTCTTTCTTGAGACAGGGTTGTTCTATGTAGCTCTGACCTGGCCTAACTAGCCTAGAACTCTCTAGACCAGGCTGGCCTCAGCCTCATAGATCTTCTTGCCTCTGGTGCCCCAGTGAGGGCATTAAAAGGCATTTGATGCTGCGCCCTGCCTGCATACCTTTACACTACGGTCTTGTACATCTCCTGAAATATGTTCATTTAACACCCGCACCTAAGTGATGCTGGCCACGCTATGACCTCAAGGCTGCCCGGCAGCTGCTCCTCCACATGACAGAAACCCACTGTTTCTTATCAGTCAGGAAAGGAGCAAGCCTCAAGTTTCAAAGAACAATTTCTACTGAAAGTGTATCACTTCCACACCATTGTAAAGCCGACAAGCCACACAATGACCTTTGTACACTGGGGACTGTGCTGATTAACTCATGGGATGTCAATATGTGATCTATAACCAACCCCCACGGTCTCCAATCCAAACAGGACGTGATGGAAACAGAAACTCAGAATGTTTACAAGCTATCCCGGGAGTCACAGAGAAACGAGGAAAGAGCCCGGGCCCTCGGAGCACAGAGACAGAAGTGGTTCCCCCAGCTCTCCAGACACTGCCTCTATGAGATCTGGAGGTGTAGGCCAAAGGTCAGGCCACACCAGGACCCTCACTGCCTGCAGACCCTGTGCCTCGGTCCCTAGAACAGCAGCGCAGCATTGCAGAGACTAACCCATGACTGTAGCGGAGGAAAAAGACAACCTGGGGTTTCCTTCTGGGCGAGCCACCCTAACCTAAGGACATGGGACACAAGAGAACAGCTGTAGCAGTTCACAGTGGGGACAGGTTGGGATTAAAACTGTCCCGTGCCTCTGGGCTGGCAGAGCTCCCTGAATGTCTTCATGATCAAGACAAGAAATATCAAAGGGCTGGAGGGATAGATAGCTCAGTGGTTAAGAGCACTGACTGCTCTTCCAGAGGTCCTGAGTTCGAATCCCAGCAACCACATGGTGGCTCACAACCATCTGTAATGGGATCTGATGCCCTCTTCTGGTGTGCTTATATAAATACATATAATGAATAAATCTTAAAAAAAAAAAAAAAAAAAAAAAAAGATATTCTGCCCTGATCGGGCCTCTCTTTGGTCAGAGAGTCACTATTTGGAACAGGCCTGGCCCTGTCTTGTACAATGGCTCCTGGCTATTACCTAGCCCTGGCTAGCCCTACCAGACCACATGCTATACCACGGTCCACTCATCTAGGTTACTACAATAACTGAAGCAAAAGTACAAGATAGCCCTGAAAATGTTCAAAATGTTCGAGGAGGGCAGGGAAGAAGCCTTGAACCTTCGCTATTCTAAGAGAAAGAAGGGGCTGGAATGAAAGTTCAGAGGTTGAGAGCAGGTCCTGAGTTCAAATCCCAGCAACCACAAGGTAGCTCACACCTGTCTATAACTCCAGTTTCAGGGTTTCTGACACCCTCGCACATGTAGGAAAAACACCAATGAACATAAAATAAAACTATATATTTTAACAAACAAAAAACCAAACAAAAAAAAAAGGAAGAAAGACAAGAAAAAGAAAGAAAAGGTTAGGCAATGCATTGTAACTCATAACTGAAATTCCAGCACTCAGCAGGCAGAAGCAGGAAGATCACAAGTTCAAAGGCAGCCTGGGGCAGCATAGTGAGTTCCAGGCCAGCCACTGACATAGAGACCTGTATCAAAGACATAAAAATGAATCAGCATAGTGGTACAGGTTGGTAACCCTGGCAACCTTCATCAGAAAGCTGAAGCAGGAGGCTGCCACAGGTCCAAGGGCTCTAAAAACAAAAACCTGAAAAAAACTGACCAGGCTGGTAGGGTGCCTGCCTGGCACCTTGTAGGCAGGCATAAGGATTAATCATCCACTTTCACAAGGGAGGAAAAAGGAGAAACAGTCTCCTCCCCTCCCCTCCCCTCCCCTCCCCTCCCCTTCCCTCCCCTCCCCTCTCTGAATCTCATCTGAATCAATCATTCAGGATGCCTCCCTGCTCAAGCCGGGCCTCACTCAATCAACACACCCCATAGCTATTCTGCCCGGAAGTCATGCTAAGGTGGAAGTCGGTAGGAGTCACAATGTGACACACAGGCTCAGGTCCTCCCTCGGTCCTGCCCCCTGCTGCTGCACACACTAACACAGAGCCAGATGTTGTCCCTTGGCTCTGGCAGGTGCCATCTTGTCTTCAATGCTCAGCAGTCAGCCAGCAGTAGAGGGCCAGGGAGGAGGCGGTCTGATGAGAAGACAGCAGCTCTGGTTTAGACTGACCACCTTCCCATTCTCCTCCTATGGTCCTGTTTCCGATACACTCGGCAGAGAAGCCTGCGGAGCTAGGTGTTTGCAGAAGGTGCCTAAGGGACGCTAAGGGACACATGCTACCATAATAAATAATCTTAAGTGTCAAGCTGTGGACCAGTCACTAGACTTCCCTCACCCCATATACCCCTCTGAGCTAGTTAGGCCCAGCCCATTTTACAGATGGAAAAACTGAGATGCCTCACGGTACAGCTGTGTCCAAGTCCCACGACTAGTGAGTGGCTAGTCCGTGTAGTCTCAGGAGCTTTTCCTTACAGAAAATCACCAGGCTTTTGTTCCATGGTCAGTAGACGGGGATATGTAAATCAGATGTAAGAAGGGTAGCAAGCTGAAGAGTTAGGCAGGTCTGTGTAGTGAGCTTTCCTACTTTTTCTCACTGTGAATGAAAATTCCTGAAAAGAAGCTATGTCTGGCTGGAAACAAAGAACTCCTGGAATGAGTCCCCATGTCTTCAGAGACTGATGGACCAATTGAAGTTTTAGTGGGGAGATTGGAATTTTGTAGGTTCAGAGGCCAATACCCTTATTTCAGCCTAGTTTTAGCTTTCTAGAACAGCCATTCCTTGCACGCTCTGTATCTGAACCAATACCTCGTGCTAATAAATAGAAACATTTTTTCCTGAATTTTTGAGATAGGGTTTTTGTTCTCCGTAGCCCCAGCCGTCCTGGAACTCAATCTCAGAGATCTGCCTGCCTCTGCCTCCAAGTACTGGAAACCTTTAAGAAGCCCTTTGTTTTTTTAAAAGATTTATTATATATAAGTACACTGTAGCTGTTTTTCAGACACATCAGAAGAGGGCATCAGATCCCATTACAGATGGCTGTGAGCCACCATGTGGGATTTGAACTCAGGACCTCTGGAAGAGCAGTCAGTGCTTTTAACCGCTGAGCCATCTCTCCGGCCCCTTTTAGAAGCTATACAAACACGAACACCTGTCAGTCTTGTTAAGGGCATGATCCCATAGCATCTTAGGCGTATAGAATAGCTCCCCTAATCCCACCGTACCTGATTCGTGATGTACCCACCAACGAACACATTTCAAACTATAAATATCCTGTGAGCTGCTTCTACACTGGAACATGGAATTTGGGGCACCCTAAATCTGTGTTCCTGGGCCACGGTCACTCCTAATGTCTATAAATGATCTTTTATTCCCTCTAAGATGAAAGCTGTGGTTTTTATATTGGCATCAGCGGGGGTTCTGCTGCTCCCCAAGCTTTATGTCAGAGAGAAACAGACCTGTAGAGGGGACCTGGAGAAGACCTAGGAAGAGAAGTGACCACCAATCACCCCAGAACTGGTTGAGGCTGGGACTGGAACATCTGGGTCCTGGGCTTTCTGTTTCACTGTGAACACAGCCTGGTTGTTGCCCAGTGACTAGAAGTGGGATATACTCACAGGAAGGAAAGAATCGGGTGAGCCAGGGAGAGCCAAAGAAGTCTCCCTCTTTATAGCTGCCATGCCTCTTGCTTTCCACTGACTTGCTCAGAGGGGCATTGAGGCAGAAAGATCCAGAATCCAAGGTCATCCTGAGCTACACAGAGAGCTCGAGGCTATGGGAGACCCTGCCTACAGTAATACAGAAGTGAACATGCATGTGTGCCAGGCACTGATGACAGAGCCACGGGAGACACGTCCTGCCTGCAACGCCCTTCTATCAACTGTGCACAAGGTGGAAGGAGGGCCCAGAGTCATCGTAAAGACCAAGTGCAATCAGGTCTCTACGTCGCAGTCTTCGGGGATATCTGTGATCTCACACGTCACCAGGGAGCCTTTACAGAAAGGGGCCTGAGCATCTGTGGGTTCTGGTGCCTAAGTTCATTCCTTGGGACACATGGGGTAGAGGCAGAAAACCCAACTGCTGCCAAGTTGTCCTCTGACCACCTCTCTCTCTCTCTCTCTCTCTCTCTCTCTCTCTCTCTCTTTCTCTCTCTCTCTCTCTCACACACACACACACACACACACACACACACTCACACAAACATACACACACACACACACTTAGTTTTTTAGCTGAATATTTCAGTCAACTAACTAGCTGAGCTGACTGGAAAAAATCATATTTGTTAATTGATAGAAAACAGGTGCATTATTTGCAAGAAGTCATGACTTATGTAGGGAACAAGCTGTAAGTGAAGACAGTAAAATCTATTATACACACACAGAGAGAAAAGTAGTCCCTGTAAAGCAGAAGACATATTTACACTCTACCACCAGGCACAGTAGTGCACACTAGAAATTCCAGCACTTGGGAGCAAAGGCAGAAGGCCCAGGAGATTGAGGCTGACTGGGTTGATATTGTCAAGTTTCAAGCTGGCCAGGGACATAGTGTCTAAATCAATGAAAAAACAAAAGGATACACAATTGTGTGTGTGTGTGTGTGTGTGAGTATATGTGGGGGTGAGTGGGGGGAGTGAATGTAAGTATGTGTGTGAGAGTGAGTGAGTGTGTGTGTGGGTGTGTAAGTATGTATGTGAGTATGTAAGTATAAGTGTGTGTGAGTATGTGAGTGTGTATTTGTGTATGTATGAGTGTGCGAGTATGTGTGTGTTTGAGTATGCATGTGTGTATGTAAGTGTGTGTGGGTGTGGGTGTGTACATATGTGTACATATTCTATCTTCCACAAGCTTCTTTTGCTTCACCGTTTTCATTTACTTTTAACCATTCATGGCCAAGCTGTCAAGCCCAGCATCACACCAATTAACCCTCTGCTTGCATACTACATACGTGATTCTCACAAACACAAACTGAACAGCCAAGCAAAGAACTGTCTGTTCCTAAGCACCAGAGTCTGGAATGTGCCTGAGGGAGAAAACACGTGCCCTAGCCGGGCTTCCAGCAGCCATGAGTTCTGCTGTGGGCCCAGGGTCAGTGAATCAACACTGTACATTAGCAAGGTGTCTTGGGACAGAAGCACCCACAAAACAAGCCTATAAATTAATTGGCTGACAAAAATCTTGTGACCAGAGGCTTGTATGAATGCAACCCAGTGTTTCTCCTATGAGTAATGGTTCAGTGTTTGTTAATTTGGTACCTTTATAGGACGTAATTACCATGAAAAACACCAGTGGGCCAGCTGGGTGTGACAGTACAGCCTGTAATCCCGGTACTTGGGAAGGAAGAAAGACACTGAGTCTACAAGCAGCCTGGACCAAGTCCTGAGACCTTGTCTCAGAGAACAAGGACAGAAACTGTGGTTGTCCATATTGAGAATAACAGGTAAAGGATTGAAAGGCTGAACTCAAAGATCAGAGCACCACAGCCAGTGTGCTAGGCGAGCTTCCTGCAGGAAGCTTCCAGAATGGTCCAAAAGTGGAAACAGCCCAGGTGTCCATCAACTGATGAAAAAAAATAAATAAATAAGCTATAGCCACTCAGTGGAATAGTATCCAGTCAGAAAAAAAAGTAATAAAATTCTGATACATGCCTCAACATGGATGATGTGGAACAGATTCTACAGAGTAGAGTGAGTGAGACGCCAGACACAGACAATGCCCTCCGCCTTTGGCCATTCACAGGAAGTACTTACAGCTGTCAACTTCAGAAATGAGAAGTTACCAGAAGCTTAGGGGAGGGAAAGCAGTATGTTCCTTGGCACAGAGATTCTGTAGGCAAGGATAAAAGGCTACGGAAATGTGTGACAGTGATGTTGTACAAATTGTGAAGACATTTAAGGACGAAACTGCGGGTGGAAAGGAGTTATAAAGAGGGACTGCAGAGGGGTTCAATGGTCAAGAGCAGCTGTTGCTCTTGCAGAGGACCCAGGCTCGGTTCCCAATACCCACATGGAGGCGCACGGCCGTCTGCAACTCCAGTGTCCGAGGATCAGACACCACATAAACTAAAAGCTAAGTATTTGTGATGACAAGCCAGGCACGGAAGCACATGTTTGCAGCCCCCTTTGGGGGACTGAAGCAAGGGATTGCAAGTTTCGGGCTAGCCTGTGAAACTTAACCGGAGCTACCCTCATGTAGGTTCAAGTGGTAGTGCACACCTGTGATCCCACACGCGTTTAGTCCAGCACTCAGGAGGCAGATCTCAGTGAGTTCACTGCACTTTTGTCTATATAATGAGATCCTCTCTCAAACCGCCGCCTTCCCCCCCAAAAGAAGCCAAGGCAGCTGATTCTGAAGAGTTCAGATTGCAAGCTCTAGTTCATCTTGGATTATACAATATCTCAAAAAAGGAAAGAGGGGAAGGGGAGGAGGAAGGAAGAGAAGAAAAGGCAAAACAAGCTAGCAGGGTATTTTTACATGATTATAGCTGATTGACTAATTGAGGTACTAGCAATTGAACCCAGAGTCTCATACATGCTGGGCCAGTATGTTCTACATTAAGCTCCATTCCCAATCCTCTTCCTACCTTGTGAGATGGGATGTTACTGCCCTCGAATATATTGTAAAGCCCAGGCAAGCACTGAACTTGTAACCTCCTGCCTCGGCCTCTGGATTACAAATCTGCACCGCCAAGCATGGCCTGTTGTATTTTACCATAAGAACTGTTCATTGTTGGTATGAGACATGGGCTTGCTACATGGTCCAGGGTGGCCTCAGACCTATGGTGCTTCTGCTTCAGGTACTAGATCACAGACAACTACCACCATGTCTCTATTCCTTGGCATTTAAAAGTCATTAAAGTCAGGCAAGATGACACATACCTTTAATTCCAGGAGGCAGAGGCAGGATACCAGTGAGTTCAAGGTCAGCTTGGCCCACATAACAGATTCAAAGTCAGCCAGGGCTACACAGTAAGACCCTGAAGGAAAAAAAAAAAAAAAAAAAAAGAGGCAGAAAGAAAAAAAGATGCGCCGGAGAAGAAACATCAGGAAGCCTGGTCCAAAGTACAGATGACAAGGAAAACTGGCCTGTTTGTAGTTGGAAATGAAAGTTTCCTGTCAGCTGTGGGTAGATGGTTCCTGGAGGATAGAGGAAGAATGAGAGGGAAAAATACGCAGCACAGAAAGGTGTGTGTGTGTGTGTGTGTGTGTGTGTGTGTGTGTGTGGACTTGAGATGGGCTATGGCTCTGGGAGTTTGTGTGTGTGTGTGTGTATGTGTGTGTGTGGACTTGGGATGGGCTGTGGCTCTGGGAGTTTGTGTGTGTGTGTGTGTGTGTGTGGACTTGGGATGGGCTGTGGCTCTGGGAGTTTGTGTGTGTGTGTGTGTGTGTGTGTGTGTGTGTGTGTGTGTAGACTTGGGATGGGCTGTGGCTCAGCGAATTAGCACCGGCCTTTGATGAAGCTCTTGTCTCCGTTCCAGCAGCGCACAGATATGATCAAGCCAAACCTAGGTGTCCCAGTGCCTGAAGTCACCACTAAATGCTGCTGCTCAGCTCTTGAGGGTCTACTTGCATGGTGTGAGCCAGACAGAGTTTGAACCTTAGCACCAACACTTGGAGCCAGAGGTGGTGATTTATGCTTGCAATCCCAGCACTCTGGGGACTGGGGTAGGAAGAGAGCCCCAAAATTCAAGACCAATCTGGGCTATGCACTGAGTTCAGGGCCAGTCTAGGCACAATATGGGACTACGACATCACGAAATAAACAAACAAACAAAAAAATAGATTTGCCCAGTCTAGGGTGTAGCTCAGTGGTGGAGGACTTGCCTGGCTGTGTGCGACCATCTCCAGCACCCACTGCCACCCAGGACAGTGATCACACCTTGCTCTGGACAGGATGGGAATCTCCGGAGGAAGCAGTGAGAAGTACCCTTATTCTTTAGAGAGAAGATCCACGGGACGAAAGAGCCTAAGCGGGGTAGAGGAGCCACCAAGGAACAGAGACTGAGCTCTTACAGCACCTCTCTGAACCTCCTGCTCGTCCGAAAACATAACCAGGCCGCTAGTGATGAGGAATCGGAATCGGGTGGGCTGTCCGGCTGGTAGTTCCAGCTACTAAGAGGCAAGGCTCCTGTGGAGCGCCAGGTCTCTAAAACAAACAAACCAATACATAAACAAATGCGAATACATCAGAACCTGGCGTGACTGTAAGGGTTGCTACCGCGGAGTTACAGCAGCGTTGCAGGGAGGGGCCGAGGAGGGGGAGGCTGTATGAATCTGGAGGAATGAAAGCAGATACGTAAGTGGGCGGGGCGGGGCGGCACTTCGGGAAGGAAATTAGGGCGGAGCCTCACGTGGGAGAGGTGGGAAGGGAAGCTGGCAGACCCAGAGAAATGGAGGGAGATAAGAGTCTTAAGCCACTACCGGGCTCAGGCTCAGCCCGACTGAGACTGGGGAAGGACATCGTGCTCAGATCAGCGCCCTATCCTCTGTTCTTCGGAAACTGGGGAGCCTGACCCAAGCTAACCTTTCCAAACAGCTGAGCCGTGGGTGTCTGCAGACCTGCCCCTAACACCTCCAGGAAGTGGGTCACAGCAACTGGCTTCCACACTCCTCCACCCTCTGTCTGGAGCCTCACAGTGGGTAACAAAGCAGTGATGAAATACCTTTTACGCCACTGGGAATGGGCTACAAAATAATAATAATAACAACAACAACAATAATAATAACAACAACAACAACAACAATAATAATAATAATAATAATAATAATAATAATAATGATTAGACTCAAGCTCAGGTTTGCCATAGACTGCTGGAACCTCTAGAAAGCATACACTTGCCCTCTTAGAACTCCAGCGGCCCCATTTGCAAAAAGAAAATATCAAGATTGTGGAATATTATTCAGCAACGAAAAAAGGCACTTGCTGTTGAGCCATGGGAAAGGTCAGGAGAGGGAAGAGTCTGAAAAGATGAGTCTGCCATCTCAACCATCCTAGAAACGACAAAACACAGGGGCTCACAAACCCAGAGAGATGGTGGGAGATAAAGAGTCTTAGGATGGGAGGTAAAGGAGAGGACTTTTAGGGCTGTGGAATCATCCTGCGTGGCGCTGCCATGGAGCCCAAGCCATTCTGCAAGCTACAGGCTGACAGCCAGCTAACACCAGCTCAAGGACGCCAGTCACACCACAGTCAGAGAAACTGTGAGGGGAGAGGCGTCAATCTGGGAACTCTAGATTTTCCCCTCCATTCCTCTATAAACTCCAAACCGATACATGTTTAAGGTTTTGTTTGTTACTTAAGTTAGGTGCGTATACATCTGTCTGCACTTGGTGGGTACGTGCACATGCGTGCAGGAGCCCTCAGAGGGTGTCAGATCCCCCAGAGCTAAGAGGGGACCGTGAACAGGGACGGACATGGGGGCCGGGAAATGAACTCAGGTCGTCTGCAAAAGCAACGCAGGCCTTTAGCTTCTAACCACTGAGCCATCATCTCTCCAACCCCCAAACTGTTACTTTTAAATCTAGTTACTGGGTTGGGCGGTACACGCTGGTTGGGTAAGGGGTACGGGAGACAGCGGGAATTGACTCTGTGAGTTTGAAGCCAGCCTGGTCTACAAACCAAGTTCTAAGCCAACCACAGCTCCATAGTAAAGAGAGAAAAAAAAATCTACTTAGGACCAGAAAAGGTTGAGTAGGTAAAGATACCTGCTGCCAAGATCGTCAGTGTGAGTTCAGTCTCCAGGACCCACATGGTAGAAAGGACGTCTGAAAGATGTCCACTCATTTTCCTTCACACGTGTGCTTTAGTTCCTTCTCTCTTACACACACACACACACACACACACACACACACATACACTGTAAGAATTTTAAGAAAGCACTCATATTTAAACTGGGCAGTGGACAGTGGCGGGCACACACCTTTCATTTCAGCACTCAAGAGGCAGAGGCAGGTGGAGCTCTGAGTTCGAGGCCACCCTGATCTACAAAGTAAATTCTAACAAGACAGCCAGGGCTACACGGGGAGAACCTGTCTCGGAAAACAACAAAACATAGGAAAATGTTACATTTGGAACAGGAAAGACATAGTCTTCCTCTAGTATTCTTTCCTCCTAGGGCCCTCCCTTTGGTTTTCATTCTGAAGCAAAAGGAATGGCGGTGGTTAGCAGGCCGAAGAAAGGACCCGGAAGTGGAGACGCTGACTTTACCGGAAACAGACCTGTCCCAGAGAGTTCAGCTCCTAACACAGGAAGCTCCCTAGGGAGTCTTTGGCAGACGGGCCCTGGGAGCTGAGCATGGACTCCCATCATCCCCTGGGGCAGATGCACACGCTGAGGTTTATTTCCCCAGCCTTAGGGTTGGGCTGGCCCAGTTACTCTCCTAGGGACTCAGGGCTATCCTCACCGGTTCAGGACCTGAGGTTAAGCCCAAATCAGTAGCCGGAGCTCTGCCTCTCACTAATTCCAAGGCATTCATGGAGAAAGAACACTCTACCATGACAGAGCCATGCCCCCCAGTACACAAGGCCCCACTCCAAAGAGAAGGGAGGCAACGCCCACCTAGCCTTGGCTCATTTCCCATAGAAATGCCTGAGAGCCACCGAGCTAGGGGTGAGGACAAAGACACTCTGGACCATGGTTACCAAATCAGAGGATCCACCCTGACCCAGAAAACTCACCCCACTGAGTCCCTACGTCTCAGCTACACACCCAGCCAAGCACCCCACCTCCCATTCCAGAACACACGGTCATTCAGTTTGGAAACAAGGCCACGGAAATGGCTGGAGTACAGGCTGGGGCAATAGCGTTGTTTTTTCTGGGTGGAGATAGCCTCGCCTGACCCGCCATGAATGGAAGACCAGGTACCATTGACCAGCCGGAGAGGACACCCACTGAACCTCTCCCTCTGAAGTGAGCTCTACAGCAGGTGCTAAGCCAGGAGCAGACCTTCACCGGCGAGGGTGGGGGGTGGGGTGGGTGGGTGGGGTGGGTGGGTGGGGGGTGGGGTGGGTGGGTGGGGGCAGGGCACCACTTTCTTCTACCTCTTCTCCATAGACCACCCAGGTTCCATTCACAGGACTCACATGAAGGCTTACCACCTCCTAGGGCACCAAGCACTTATACGGTACACACATGGAGACACATAAAATTAATTTTAAAAAACGAATCTTAAAAACATTGGACAGACCCTTCGCTACAGTTATAAGCAAACGAGATGCTCAACATCACTAACCATTAGAAAACATAAAACAGGGCTTGAAAGGCTGTTTTAGAGCTGTTAAGAGCGCCGGCTCGTCTTGCAAAGACTCAGACTCACAACCACCTGTAACTCCAATTTCCAGGACTGTTTTCTGTCTGCCTTTGTTTGTTGTTATAACTGTTGTTGTGGAGGTGGGTTTTCTTTGTGTAGCCCTCGCTGTCCTGGAACTTACCCTGTAAACTGGGCTGGTCTTGAACTCAAGAGATCTGCCTGCCTCCCTCTGCGCAACTACCGCCCAGCCCAGAGGTTCTTTTGCAACTTCTGGCCCCTGTGGGTAGCAGACACACAAGTGGAACAGCACACACATACACACAGAACAGATAAACACCAGCAACACCCTAACAAGCACTTACATGTTGCTAAGTGGAAAACGCCAAATGGTGCATCCTGGAAACCAGGGAGGCAGATTCAAATTCGACACATTATAAAAAACCCGGCCATACCATTCCTGGAACTTTTTTTTTTTTTTCACAACTAGCTGGAAAACCTAAGCTGACTACACACACTGGTGCAGCCAATTTACAGCAGTGGAAACTGCTCAGGACCAAGACTCCGTGCAAGCTGAAGGTAAACAATCGGACCGATCAGAGGCATGGCGAGTTAGAGAAGCCAGACCCAAAAAGCTATACATGACTTTCTTGAAAAGGCAAAAATCACCGGGCTAGAGAGACCAGATTGGTGTAAATGAAGAGATTACTGTGATGTGAACTTATAACTCCATGCATTTGTCCGAACCTATAAACAGCACACCGTCAAGAGTATGTTTTGGTGTATGTAAACTTAAAGTAAGACCCTGGGCAGAGCTCAGAGGTAACCTGCCTGCCTAACATTGTGGAGGCCAATCGCCGGCAAACATGCTCGCGCGCATGCGCACACGTATACCTGCAGCCTGCCTGTTGTGTTCAAATCTCCCCCTTCTATAAGCCCTGCCACAGTGATCGCTGCATGGTAACAGCCCTCAGTCTACGCAGACGTTTCTTCCTCTACCTGTGTCCCCATCTCCTGCACACACTGTCACATCCCCACCCATTCTCAGAGCATCTCCCCGACCTCCTCCAGGAAGCCTTCCTCGGCTCTCCGCAGCCCCATCAGAGTCACTGGACCTTTAATTACTTTTTTTCATCTTGAAGATTGTCATTTTTCAGTCAGTCTCTGTTGGGCAATGAGCGTGAGGCCAGGGACTAGGCAAAGCAGATCACGGGAGTTGTGAGGCGTGAGGGGGGTAGGAAGTCAGACCTGGCCTCCCCCCCGCCCCCCGCCGCTCCGCTATTAGACTTTTCCAAGCATATCATCAGCCCCTCCTTAAAAATTCCAACATGTCTAGATTTTTAAGGACCATCCATAAGTCATTTATTTGACAAACACTTACACAGTGCTCTTAGGAGAAACCCAGCAAGGACCAAAACACTTTATCCATTAACTCGCTTAATCTTCTCGCCAACTATGGAATTGCTATTCTTTCCACCTTTCTCCGGCTGAGATCTTGTGCAGCTTTGGCTATCTTGAACTCTGAGAGTCTCCTGACTCAGCCTCCCTCCAGAATGCTGGGATTATAGGTTTGAGTCACTGAAAATGGGTTTCTACGAGCATTTTTACCCTCACTCTGCAGAGGGGAAACTGAGGCATGCCATATAGTTAAATAACTTGCCCTTGGAAAACCTTCCTGGGTCCCACTGCTATTAGGTGACAGGATAGGAGCTTAGACTCAGGCAAGCTGCCTGGAAAGGTACACTATCCAATCAGTATCCATTGGCCCCAGATGGCGGGATGTCCTGAGGTGTGGCCGATCTGAATTGAGATGCCCAGTTAAGTGTGATTTTCAGTACTTGAATAATGCCACCTATGAATAATTCCATTTATCATTTAGCATGTTAATTTTTCCTCCCAGTACTAGGGACCAGATTCGGGGTGCCTTATACATGCAAAGAAAGGTCTCTATCTCTGATCTTTTCCCATCTGTTACATATTAAGACACACTATTACAGTAAGTGAAACCATTATAAAATCTTAGGAAGTACTTTTTAAAAAATATATTACTTTAAAAAATATTTTTAATGTTATATGTGTTTGGCATGAGTACATGTATGTCTGTGTAGCTCAGGTGTGTTCGGTACCTGCACAAGTCAGAAGAGGATGTTGGGAGTCCCTGGAACTGGAGTTGCAAACCACGTGAGCTGCCCAACTACCATGAGGCTGGAACTGAACCTGGGCCCTTGGCAAGAGCAGTAAAGGCTCTGACCAGCTAGGCTATCTTTCTAGGCCAGGTTTTGTTCCATTTGTTGATTCTGAGACAAGGTCTCCCTCTAAGACCCTTTGGCTAGCCTGGAGCTACATACAGAGACACAACAGCCTCTACCCCCATTGAGATCTACCTGCCTCTGCCCACTAAGTACTGGGATTAAAAGTGTACACCACCACAAATTTCTTAAGATTACATTTCATTTTGCTTGTTTGCCACACACACACTCCTGCAGGGGTGTGTGGAGGCCAAAGATCAGCTTTTGGGAGTTTGTGGGTCCCAAGAATTGAGTTCAGGTTATCAGGCTTGGCAGCAAGCATCTTACCTAGCCAAACCTGAGCTTTTCACATGCCTGGCAAGCTTTGCACTGATGACCTACCCCAGCACTTGACATTTTTTTAACACAGAATCTTACTATACAGCCTAAGCTGTCCTTACATTTACAATCCTCCTGCCTCAGCCTCAAGATGAAAAAAGCTCCTTGAGCATACTAACCAAACGTTCTACTATTGAGCCATTCCATGGTCTTATTTAGATCTTATTTCTGTTGGGTAGCACTTTTCTGGCATCTGGGTTACTACTACATCCTGGGGTCACCTTCTCTGACCTTAGTTTCAGGATGGGAACAAGGCGGGGCTTGACTCTGACTCAAAAATGAGGGGCAGACAGCAACTGTCACATTCTCCTGTTTTCTTTCTTGACCAGCCTAGACAACCCCTCTGGTACCCTCACCTCCAATCTGGAAGGCACCTCTATCAGGAAGAGCAGGTGGGAAAATTTCCCTAACATCACTAGTGGGACCTCCCAGGCTAACATGGAAACTCAAGGCCCAGTACCACAGAAGGGCTGAAACAGAGATGCAGGTCAACCTTTCCAGTTTCCCACAAGGGTAGAGTTCAGACCTCCTCCACAACATCCCGGACAACACCTGAGGCTCTCAGATGGCACTCCAAGGGTTGCGGGGTGAAGCGCTCTTCTCTGCGAGAGGAAGTAACCTCAGACCTCTGTGTGACCGGAGAGGGGTTTCCTGCCTTCCACAGTGAGGAATGACAGCAGCGGGGATCACAGATTCCAGTCCCTCCACCAGCCTCAGTTTGGTGGCAAGTGCCTAGAATCCCATCCAACATTCCAGAGTCAGAGAAGTGGGGGATCCAAAGCCCCAGGTCACCTGGAACTTTGCGAGCCCAGTAATGAGTTCAAGACCAGCCTGAACTCCTCAGTGAGACTTTGACTCAGAAAGAAAAACCAGGGCCTGGAGTGATGGCTCAAGGAATAAAAGCACACTGGCTGCTCTTCCAAAGACCTGTGGAGCCCTGGCACCCACACAGGAGCTCACCAACCACCTATAGCTCTGCGTGACCGAGCACCCTCTTCTGGCACTGTTCACACATGGTACAGGAATACAAGTGCAGATAAACCACACACACACACACACACAACGACGTTTTTAAAAATCTGAAAGAGCCACAAAAGCCCCACCTTCTTCCACGCCTGGCCCTCCAATGAAGCCCGGTCTAACACACACAGAACGGGGCCAAGATGTTCCTCTGGCACAAGCCAGTAAATGAAGTGTAATTGGCGGGAACCCAGAGGCATAAAGAATAATGTGCAGAGAAGATTCGAAGGCCAGTAGATACCCAGCGTCAGTTACGAGAACAAGAAAAGCACACACTGGCTGCTCAGTGGCTTCCGAAAGTTCCTGGTCCACAAAGCCACGGGGCTGAAGTGTTCCTCGTGTATCAGACCCCACTGTGCTGAGACAGGTGCTGAGATCGCTCGCAGTGCCTTCTCCGAGATCCACAGAGCTAGCTGTCAGCCACCAATACCACAGGCCGTCAGACCACACAGCGAAGAAAACGAATAGACATCCTATTTGTGTTTAAAGCCACAAGATAAACAAACAAACAAACAAACAAATAATAAAAAAGAACTGTCACACATACACACATACAAAAAAGACAACAAAAACAGCAGACTTTAATTTTGTTCTTTTTTTCTTTTTTAGTGGTCCTGGGAATGAAATCTGGGGCACAGTTGAACTATCCAGGCAAACGCACTTCCTGAGAGAATAGATCTCTCCTTTACACGCCAGACCTGGCTCTCGATGTGGGTACAATGTCACAGAGCTCAGTAAAGACCTCAGAACGCCACTGTTTCCTTCCTAAGTTATGGAATTTGGGGGCGGGGTGGGAGTTCCTCCCAATGTCCTTCTTATTTTCCAGGTTTTCTACTACGAGTCTATATTCACTTAATAGACCATCAATAAAAAGATTTTAAACCGGGTTGCGGTGGCTCACACCCTCTCTAAGCTCAATAATCAGGAGGACAGTATGTGACGGTGTCTGACACCGAGGGAGTAAGACACGGCAGTGGATGCCAGAGGGAGGAAGATCAGAAATGTAAATTAACCCATAACTGTACATTGAGGCTGAGGTGGGAATGTAGCTTACTAGGCAGAATGCTTGCCTGGTATCCACAAAGCCCTGGGCTCTGTCTCCAGTACCACCTAACCAGGTGAGGTGGCACATGCCTGTAAGAGCACAGGGAGTAGAGGACTTCAAGACTCGCAGGTTCAAGGCCCCCATCACAATGGATCTGAAACCAGCTTGATACATGCCTGGGATGAAAAGGCTCAGGATGGGAATTGTGAATTTCCCTGTGGGAAAGCACTTGCCAAGTCCCAGACTTCAGTCTCTAGCACTGGAGAAAAACTGTTTTTTGGACAAGTAAAAAGTACACGTCACAGGGCAATGGCGATGCATGCCTCAATCCTAGCACCTGGGAAGCTGAGGCAGGTGGATCTCCTGAGTTCGAGGCCAACCTGGTCTATAGAGTGAGTTCCAGGTCAGCCAGGGCTGTTACACAAAGAAACTCTATCTCGAAAATCCAACCCAAACCAAACCAACCGTCCCCCCCACCCAAAAAAAAAAAATCTTCTTTTTGCTTAATCTCTAACCTCCTAGAAAATTCCAGCCAGGTGAGAAAATACAGACCTGGTTCTGCCAGAGCTTGCTTACTATCCTCAACACCCACAGGGCTGAGAGAGTGAAGCTAGAGAAAGCTGTGGTGTTTCCCATTAGAAACCTCCCTTGGGGGGAGAATGATTGACAGGGCTAGTTCTTCAGCCAGACACGCCCCACACCGCAGTCCCTTCTGTTGCCAGGAAAAACCTTACTGAAAGGTTACAGTGTTGCTCAGTGATAGAGCTCGCCCAGCATGCCGGGAGTTCCAGCCCCAGTACCACCAACAACAAAAGAAAGAAAAAGACTCTTTCTCCATCCGAAAGTCGCCACAGGGAATCCAGGTTAGAGACTTGTTTCTTTAAACTCAATTTCTCCGTAGAGACTTTGTGTAAAACTCTGTCCGAAGGCTGGGGCCTGAGCAACAGCCAAACATGTGTGAGATCCTAGGATCCAGTCTCGGCATAGCAAACAACCAAACAAACCAATAAATAGGATAAAACTGGGCAAGAGATACAGGAGAAGCCTACTGCTCCATTTCCACGACCTTCATCTAGTCCCTTGGAGAAAGAAATCAAGCTGGCCTGTGTTTTCCATGCCCCCTCCCTCTTGGGTGTCAGCAGTGGTCCTAAGGCCACACTCCAAGGCCGCTCTCCGAACCCCAAAAAGCCACTCCCAGGCCACTCTCTGAACTCCCAAAACTGACCTGTACTGGCTTCTCCCAAAGCTAAAGCCAGGTACACTTTAGCTCTCACACAATCTGTCCCACCCTCCCACAGATGGTGGCAAGATAAGCATCCGGTCTGCTGGAACATTCCACCACCTGCCTCAGGCAGGAATCTCCCCCTGCCTGTCTCGCTCGGACTGTGACTGAAGAAATCTCTTCCCAGTTGTCCGAGTGACCCAAGGCTGCTGTCTCCCTACCCAGAGCTCTGCCCAACATTACCTGCCCATCAACTATGACTTGGGGCTCAGTGCCAAAGTGGAGGACAGCCAGGTTGGAGGGCAGCCAGGAAGAAACAACACTAGTCTTTCATCCTGGCCAAGGCAACTCCTGAAGCCATCCTGGGGGCTATAGGGAAAAGGAAAGGCACGGTTCTGGCTTGGTAAGCCTGGCAGAAACCTGATGGAAGAAGCCGCCAGACAAAACCTTTGCTGGTACCACACAACAAGGTGCTCAGTCAGATAATGGGTCCTCCTGCTCAGGTTTCACTCTGAGTCAACGGCCCCCTTAGGCAGAGAGCCCCACCCCAGGGCCCACCCTGTGTGTCATCAGCCCCTCCCCAGTGCCCTCTGCACTGGCCCTAACACTCAACCGGATACACGATCCCATCCCCCCAGGAGGGTCACCCTGGCCTTAGCACAGCTCCCATTTCCTGCCCCTGGTGACTCCTCTGAAGTCTATTGTTCACACTGAGTTTGGGTCAAAGGAAGCCAGGTCCCCACCCACGGGGACCAGCCTGCCCACCCAGGCCACAGGAGCTGGCCCACACCAGGGAGCTGGCCCATCCTCCTACCTTTCTGGAAGCTGGCCTGGATGACAAGCAAAAAGATGGGCACAGATCTTGGCCTGAAGTTCTGGTGGGAAATTTCCCAGGGATCCTGGGCCACCAGCTGAGAACCCCAGAACCAAGCACAGGTGTGATAATGCTCTCCCTGATGTTATCACCCAGCAAGGAAAAAAAAAAAACTACCGCTTCAGGGCTACACTGAAGATGGAGACTCCATGTTCCCAGGCAGGCGGCCTGCCCTACCCCAGCCTCCACCTGGGCCCCTGAGCTGGTGACACCCCCGCCCTCAGGGTGCCGGGAGCAGCTGTTCAGCTCCAATTTCAGAGCTTAAACAGAGCCGTTGTTCCTGCTTCTGCCAACAAGGGGTCAAGGGGGCAAAGAGGTAAAGCCACCCTCGGAGCCCTGAATCTCCAACTGCCACCAGACGGGCCTCAACTCCAGGAAGGGTGAGGTCCAAAGTCAGAGACTGATGTCTTCTACCTCCCCCGAGAAGGAAGAGACACACATTTGGCAATAAGTATGGCTTTGTGACAGTCACCAGCACAAGACTGCAGAACGGGGGCCAAAGGAGGCTGTGACATTTGCATCCTGGGAGATGGAAAAGATAGAGCTGGGACTGAAGCTCAAACCTGAGGCTCTGGGCTCATCCCTGGAACAAAAAAGCAAAATGACTGACAGAGCAGACGGATACATAGACAGATAGATAGATAGATAGATAGATAGATAGATAGGTAGGTAGGTAGGTAGGTAGTTGGACAGATACAGACATAGATACATACATAGATAAGTAGATATATAGATACAGACATAGATACATACATAGATAAGTAGATATATAGATACAGACATAGATACATACATAAATAGATATACAGATACATAGATAGATACATAGACAGATACATAGACACATATATACATACATACATACATACATACATACATACATACATACATACATACATACATAGCATATCCACACACACACCCGGCAGAGTAAAGCCTAGGTAGGCCTTTAGACGACATCCTCCCAGACTACCATGTTTATATCCTACCCTACTGTAGTTAGCTGGATACTCTCTGTTGGGAGGCAAGAGAAAACGCCTGCCTGCAAACATCTATGTGTATCACAGGATGGTAGACACCACCCAAGCCAGACAGTTACAGTCTCCACACCCAATAGACGTAAGTGGACAGGGTCCACAAAGCAGGAGACAATCCAGAGTGAAGAGCTTGGGTTCCAGTCTCATCTCTGCTACTCGGCGCTCACTCGTGCAATTCTTAAGCACAGTATGGTCCCTCCCCAGGCCTGAGTTTCCCCACAAAGGGGCTGGACACTGACCGAGGCTCTGACAATGCTCAGCCAATGTCCTGAGGGAGAGGAGAACCCCGGCGCTGGAGAATTATGTTACCTGGTGGCAAAGGGAAGCCGCCCCCACGGCGCGTGACCCATAGCAAATGCCCAATTTCATGTTGGCAAAATAATGATATGTGATGAGGTTTCCCACAGGTTGCCCAGAGAACAACCATGCAAAACCCTGTAGTCTCACATGTTACCCCGGGGTTCAGTCCTCAACATGGAACAAGGAAGGAGGAGGGAGCTTGCCAAAGCAAGCTTAGGAAAACACAGGATGCACCATTTTCAGGGGGCCCTGGGATGTGCTGACAGAAGGTTTAGGAGCAGGATTTTCAGAGCAAGCTTTCTGCACTGCTTTTAGTTACTCACCCCCCACACCCACCCCCCAATCACCCATCAGGAAACAGCGCCTTAAAGGTAGTGAGTGTCAAGACTCACGCCCAGGTCTGTCTGACCCTCACACCTGTGTGTTTCCTACCCCATGAGACATGGCCCTGAGCAGCAGGGAATATGAGGTACGTGTGTCCCAGCGGACTGTCTACATGAGCAGGATAGAAGGAAAGAATCACAAGAGCCCCTCCCCCAGCTCCTGACATGGTTCTCTGTTCCTTCCAAGAAACCATAGCCATCGCTTCTGTGTTGTGAGCCAAGTCCGTCTGTCAGTATCCTGGACTCAGCTACCAAGTTCCAGGCAGCCCTCACCTTCCCAACTGTCACTAAAGCATCCATCCCTACAGCGACCCAGCAAGTTTCCCCACAGAAACAAGGAGGCCTAGCTAACTGTGAAGAGTGAGAGGGAAGCTGAGGCAGAGGATCATCCATTTGGAACCCAGCTTGGGTTCCAGAGGAAGACTTTTGAGGAATGAGAAATGTTCTCCCCTTCATTGCTTGAAGCCAACTTAGAAACCCAATTAATCGCCCAACAAACACTATCCAATATCCAATGTAGTCAGCTAAGCCTGGTGACTCTAGCCTGTAAACCCAGCACTTTGGAAGGCTGAGGTGAGAGGGCAGTGATTTCAAGACCTCCTTGGTCTTTTGAGTCTGTTTAAATATTTATTTATTTATTTACTTACTTACTTACTTACTTACTTATCTTGAGGCAGGAGAATGACAGCCACCTCCTGTTAAGGTACTAGTACCAGGCCAACCTAGATTCCAGGAGAATTCTGTCTCAAAAGAAAACAACCTAACAAGCTCTTTTCCTTTTAGGGGATCCACCCCCATAAACATTACCAGCAACCCATCCTAGCCCCTAAGGGCAAAGATCTCAGCTTTGCTTTGCTTAGCCTAAGAGCAGTTCCCTGAAGGATTCCGCCAGAACAGGATCCACACTCCCTCAGAAAGACAGCTGCCTGGAAGGGGGGCAGGTGTAGGCAGCTTCCTGCCAGCAAAGCTCAACTCAGCCAGGATGGCGTGAGGAGGGGGCTGGTTGGGGGGAGACATCTCCAACTACTACTGTCAAATTCTCCCTGAACACAAAGAACTTGGAGACACTGGTCCCCTGCTCAGGTTCTGCAAGAAGTCAGTGCCAGAACCAACATCCTCAGAGCTACGATGGTCTTGGAGAGGTGGCATCACACACCCACTCGGACACTCCACACTCCGGGTTTCAGACAGCACTCTCTTCAAGTACACTCACTGTCGCGTTTAGCCCAGACAAATACACCTCCTGAAAGCAAGGTGAGTCACAGCGCACAGATATCTCTTCCTCAGGTACACCCCAAAACTTAAGGATGCTTGGCGCAGTAATACCTCGCTTGAACGCACACACTGAATCGGAAGGAGTGTGGGTGTGCCTGGAGCCCCCTGGCACGTGTGTGCTCCGCGGCGCGCCCCCTGGGCTGCATGCTAAAGGAACGTGTCGTGGAGTTTGGAAGCTCTGGTCCATCACTTCTCACTGTGGGGAGCAACGGCGTCTCAAACCCTGAAGACCTCTGCAAAAGGTCCAAGCAACACACCTCCTTTATGGGCTCCCTTCTCCAAGCTGAAAAGTAGAAAAGGGCCTGGCCGAGGCTCGTTAGTCTCCAGCTTCTAAAACTTCAGCCAGGCGACCCAGCTCTGCCCAGCCCCTGGACTCCACCGCCCGCACGTGCCCCACTGGTCCCTTAGTGCTGCCCGGGACCACGCAGGGCGCGGATGTCTCCCGAACTCAGCAGCCTTACCGGTCCCAGGGTTCGGGAGGCGGGGTGGGAGCGCTCGGCCGGCTTGCAGCAGGTCCACGCGGGGCGCCAAGTCTTCCAGCCGCGGCGACGGCTGCGGGGCCCGAGCGCGTAGCTGAGGCGGTCCCCACCCCCGGGACCGGAGTTTGCCGAGGAGCCCGGCAGGAATGCGCGGAATGGGCGCTGGAATGAGACGCGCGCGGCTCGGGAGGGAGCGGAGGGAGTGGCGCTGCCACCAGCACCTTTGGGAGGAGACCCGGCGGGAGAGAGGCTGGGCTCCGCGGCTGGGCGGAGCCCGGGGGACCGCAGGCGGCCACGGGACAGGGCTCGGCGGAGACACTGCGGGAACCCCGCGGACCCCTCGGCGCCTCTCGCCGCTCGCGCCCACAAGCCTTGACTCTGAGCTACGGTGTTCCAGCTCTCATCCAGCTCCCCGTACCCCCGGGTGGCGTTGAATCCTAGCTGTCCCTCCACCACCTCCAGCTGAAAACCGTCCCCTCCGCCGGGGTGGGGCGCGCCTCGCTCTGCTCCTGGAGTACGCGGACAGGAGCAGGAAGGGCTGTTCCCTTCCCTGAGGCTGCTACGGAGGACACTCGCTCCGGGAGCAGGAAGCAGGAACTCCCGGCTCTGCTCCCAGATCCGCCACCTCTTTCCCTCTCCAGCCCTCCCCAACGTCGGCCTTTCAGTTCTTTCCTTGTCCCTTGGGATCTGCAGAACTGTTACGTCTCAGAGAGCCGGGAAGAAAGGGGAGACCCGTCATGGGCTCTGTTGTAACTCCGTGAATCTTTATCTTGTTAGTAGGTCCGCCGGATGCTGGGAGAATAATAAAGATTAGGGCCCAGCAGTGGTTCACAGAAAGCTGGAACCTAGCTGGCGACCCAGGGTACAGGACAGCGTCGCCATGAAGTTAGAAGTTTCAAAGGAGCGTGCTAGATCAATTTAGGAGAAACACGTGGGCACGGGCTGGGAGTCTTTAGAACCATTTGACTTAAAGCAATTAGTTACTAACGAGCTCCAGTACCTTTTCACTTTGGGAAACTTAAAATCAAAGAAAAACCTTTGCTATTCCCCCAAATCAAACAATCTCCGAGGCACTATCATTAAAGTATTATTGCTGTGGGCTCTCCCAGTCTGACCTGGTGAAACAAATTCTGGAAGGCAGTAACTCAAGACTTATCACTTGCGGCCAACACTAACAACACAAGATGAAGATGAACATAGAAATGAGGGGAGGGTAGCACGGAGCCACTGAAAGAAATTATTATAAATGCCCATGCCTGAGAAGTGATCTAAAGAGTCTGCGGAAATGCCAGCAGCATGGGACTGAGTATCCAGCCTCACAAAGTGAACACTTTGAAGGATACAGCCCTCATTTGGATGTATAAATTCTGGTATGCTCATTAAATGGTGAGTCATATCAAAGCCTGGCCACATCCCATTCACACGAAAAGAGCAACGCAAGGCCGCGTATCTGTGATCGTGAAGTACGAACTGTCCGTCCACCTAACTCAACAGTCCTTCGTTGACTCCGGTGCCAAACGAAGTGCAGAAGCAGGAGCCTGCCTTCAAGAAGTTCACGGTCCGAAGCAGACAGTAATTCATTAATACAAATCCACATGAATTCAAGAACAAAACCAATGAAATTCAAGGCGCAGGGGTGACTTTTCCCAGTTTGATGTCTACTCCCAATCCTGTGTGTGCTTAGCAATGCTCTACCACCGTGCTGGGGCCCCAGCTTTACTTCGACGGGTCTACTGAGTTACTCAGGCTGACCTCAAACCCTGTGAGCTGCTCCTGCCTCAGCATTTGAAACAGCCGGAATTACAATACAGGTCTTTGCTACCAAGTCTGTGAGGGTGTTCTTGACCCAGCTCTTGATGGAAATGTGAGTTTACCAACTGGTGTTCCAGGAAGGTTTGACGTGAAAAATAAGATCCAAACAATCAGTAGGCACACACCTGAAATCCTACCAGGAGCTTAAAGCTAGCACGAACCAAAAAATAAGAGAGATGGGCCCTAGACTGAGAGGCACCTACAAACTGTACTGAAGATGTGGCCACCATCAAGGCCACTTAGACTTTCTTGGTGCTATCATTAGACTCTATGCTGACAGTTTTGAATGTCATGTGGAGATTCCTGTCCTGTCCTAAATACAAGCAGTAACCCTGTGTCTGAACAGAAGCTCAGGATCTGGAAATGAAGGTAACATTGTGTGTGATCTGTGGATAGAGATTGTCTTTGAGACAGAAACACATTTACAGCTACTTCTTAACTCAAGAACTCTGGCCAGCTGTAGCCAGGTGGCCTGGTGGCCTGTGGCAAGGACCAGAGAAAGATAAAGCAGGAAGATCAAGCATTCAAGGCCAGCCTGGACTATGCTACAAAACTCTGCTTCAAAAATAAATATAGGGACTGGAGAGATGGCTCAGAGGTTGAGAACACTGACTGCTCTTCCAGAGGTCCTGAGTTCAAGTCCCAGCAACCACATGGTTGCTCACAACCATCTATATCTGGTGCCCTCTTCTGGCGGGCACGCATATATGCAGGTAGAACACTGTATGTAATTATAATACATAAATAAATGTTAATAAGTGAATATAATTAATTAATTTAAACTACAGGGAAATAGGATAATGTGGAAGGGGAGTCTGGCCGTGCCAATGTTGATAGCCCCTCATGTACAATACCTTGGAAATCCCTCTGCTTGCTTCCTTTTCTCCAGAGAACATTGGGGAATCCAAGCTGCTGGAAAATGTGTCTTCTCACCTGGTCCGTACCTTTATAAACTTGTAGAATGTTCTAGGTCTTTGTGTATTCCACTTTCTGAGCAGGTGAAGACCATCTAGAAAACTAATCAGGTGTACCCATTCTGAGGTACTGGCGGCTGACAGTGATTTTTTTTTTTGGTTGATGTGTGTGTTACAAGTTTGTAACAAGAATTACAAGTGATGGTAAGTGCTGGGAACCAAACCCCAGGCCTCTACAAGAGAACTCAATATTCACTGAGCCATCTTTCCATCCCCTGACAGTGACTTTACAGACGCAGTCTGTCCCTGCCAGGGTGTGTTCAGAATGCTTTAGGGACCTCACCTGCATTTGCTGACCCTCAGGAACGAATCTGCTGCTGGAAATGTTTTAGCTATTTACATCCATCTGGGAGACACAGAGTCCCCACCCCCCCCCAATGACATCACAGGGCCCATGACTTACCCATTTCCTCGAACTCCAGATCACTCCAGTCCAACAGGCATGTGGGGGCCAAAGGCAAGATGGTTGTGGTCAGAGCTGGTTTTGATGTGGAAAGGGTATTTGTGTTGATTAGGCTCAAGTCAAACTTGAAAACCATATTAATTAGTATTAACATATGCTGTTTGGCATTATTTGCATTTCTGTAGTGAACTTTGTTTTTCTAGGCCATGTGGGTCATAATAAAAATATCCACAGGATCTTTTACAGCACAAATGCACTCACATCTATATGATGGGACTGGTCACAGGTACAAGTAATAAAGAATTATTTTAAATTTTAATAGTTTCCTTAGTTTTTTATTTGTTTGCTTTGTTGCTGAGGATCCAGCCCTGGGCCTTACATCTGCTTTAACACCAATGTACACTCCAGCTCCAACTATGTTTTACTGTTTAGTTCATGATAGCTTTGCTCTGTCTTTCATGCACTCTAGATAGAAGAGGGCACCAGATCCCATTACAGATGGTTGTGAGCCACCATGTGGGTGCTGGGAATTGAACTTGGGACCTCTGGAAGAGCAGTCAGTGCTCTTAACCCCTGAGCCATCTCTCTAGCTCCAAAACTATATTTTAAATAGACTAGATATTCATGATTTACATGTAAAAAAAAGCATATTCTCTCTTCTCTCTCTCTTTCCTCTCTCTGCTTTTTTGAGACAAGGCTTTTCTGTGTAATAGCCCTGGCTGTCCTAGAACTTGCTCCATAGACCAGGCTGGCCTCAAACTCACAGAGATCCATCTGCCTCTGACTCCTGAGGGCTGGAATCAAAGGTGTGGCCAGATTCTCTAAGCAGTGTGCACAGCTGACTCTGGAAGGTTTGGGGCTTGCTTTTGTGTTGTTGTTGCTGTGAGACAGTGGACCATGCCAGGAAACTTGGTAAGATTGAGCAGGGTTCACAGTCCCTGGCACCCACATACCCACCTGAGACGGTAGTCCAGTGGTCAGCTCCCTGGCAGATTCCTAGGCTGGGACACATGCCAGGCTTCCCACATAGGAAATGTGACTTGTGGTCACTTGGCCCAGAACAGAGTTTTCCATGCTATTGAGGTACCTAGAGACCCTGAATTTAGCCAATCAGCTTCCCTTCCCAGGCATTTCTCCCGGGAATTAAAAGATATTTAATCTCTGGTCCACCCTGAGGAGGTGGTATGCATCCATTCTCCATGATGAATAATCAATAAACAGTTTAGAACCAAAGACTGTCTCATTCATCAAGAACCGCAGTGGGGCACACGGAGAAAGCTTTAGTCTACAGAGCTGAGCTGCCTAAGCCTCTGCAGAAGGCCCCGCTGTGCTCCCAGACAACCACTGCTAAGCTAAGGACTTTTGAGCTAAGCCTGAGTTCCACCCCTCTCCCCATCTCGATCCCCCAACCTCACCCCATCCCTGCCCACTCGGTTCCCCACTCCCGGTGAGCTAGTGGTCCCAGTTCCCCGACTCATCATCGCAGGCCCGTGGACCCCCAACCCTTTGTTCCTGATTACGTGTGGTTACCAGCATCGACTGGATGCCCAGGAGTCAGGGAACCCCAGCTTCAGACTCCCACATCCTAGGTTGCATTATCCCAACCCCTGAGTGGTATTATCGGTGCTAAAAAACAATAACAAAAAAAAAAAAAAAAAAAAAAAAAAAAAACCAACAGTCCCTCACTCCATAGTCCAATTTGAGCACAAACTCAAAGCTATCCTCCTGCCTCAGCCTCCCGAGTATTTAAGCAAACCTTGCTCAATAACTCTTTAAAATTTCTCTTTAAATTTTTTAAAAAGATTTATTGATTGATTTTATGTATATAAGCACACTGTCAACTTCTCCAGACACACCAGAAGAGAGCACTAGATCTCATTACAGATGGTTGTGAGCCACCATGTGGTTGCTGGGATTTGAACTCAGGACCTCTGGAAGAGCAGTCAGTGCTCTTAACTGCTGAGCCATCTCTCCAGTCCCTTAAATTTTTAAAATTTTATTCTATGTTGTTTAGCCTACACATAACATTTGTGCACCACGTGCCTGCCTCGTACCCTCAGAGTCCAGAGGAGGGCAATGAATGAATACCCTGGGCCTAGAGATACAGGCAATTGTGAGGTCTCTATCATGTGGACACTCGGAATTGAGCCCAGGTCCTCTGAAAGAACAGCCAGTCATCTTAATCACTGTGAGGGCTCCCTAGAAAACGTATAGAATTAGAGAGAGGAGAGAGAGGGAACATTTGCTGAATAACTTACAGGCTGCTGTCCAGCTAATCCAACAATGGCTGCCTATGAATGGAAGGTCCCAGAATCCAATAGTTAGTTCACAAGGCTGGAGGTATCGGCTAGGTTTGGGTATATGCTGGAATCCTGAAGAAGTATGTCTGAATATACTTATACAGGCCTCCAGCAGGAGGCATGACCGAGGTTAGAGATGTTTCTTCTTATCTCAGAGACCCAGACGAGAAGTAGATCTTCTAGTTGAGGCGAAGGAAGTAGTGAGATGTCTGTGGTCTGGTGAACAGACAAGCAAGGGCTGAATCATCATTTAAATAGTAGCATGGTTTGTATATGCTCCGCCCAGGAAGTGGCGCCATTAGAAGGTGTGGCCTTTTTGGAGTACTTGTGGCACCATGGGTGTGGGCTTAGAGACTCTCATCCTAGATGCCCGGAGGCCAGTGTTCTGCTAGCAGCCTTCAGATGAAGATGTAGAACTCTCAGCTCCTCCTGCACTATGCCTGCCTGGATGCTGCCATGCTCCTGCCTTGATGACAATGGACTGAACCTCTGAACCTTTAAGC